>NW_017670374.1:192314-412433 GCF_001879085.1 Nicotiana attenuata | reverse complement strand
TCTCTTCTGTTCTTTCTCAGCCGCACTCTTCAGTTGCTTCATCTTCATTCTTCATAGACCTTACTAGTTACTCCTAGTGTAAGTCTTTAGTCTTATACATTAGGCTTTTAAATTCTATAACAAAATTCATCTTCATATTGGTATTTTTGACTGTTAATGATTCTTTATGTTTTTTTTCGTTTCTTAATTTTGTGAGCTAACGTTGTGCAGCCTATAACAACTACCAATTTCTCTTCGCACTTATCAATTCTCAATCGACAATCTTCGTCAGTTTCGGGTATATTTTTTAACATTATTCTTCTGTACAGTACGCTGAGCTTTGACAACAAGACAACATTTTCTTGCCTTCTAGGTGTTTTTCATTTCTGTGTTAGTATTGCCCATGCACAGATCAAGGTTTTGCTCTATGGTTTCTTTTTTCAAGTTAGGCATTTGACGAACAACATCCAGTTTATCTTGGACTGTTAGAACTATATGTTTGGACTTGTTAATTTTAAGGTGAAATTGCTACTACTTTGTATTATTATTAATGTATTTGGACAACAATTATTGAAGAATTAGTACTACTCCAGTTGTGGTCACTGGACAGAACGCAGAAATAGGTAGTATACTATATGTGAATTCTTCTTTTGTTTTGCTTAACTCCAGTGAATTGTCTTCTCTTTTTTGCTTAACTCTAGATTCAGTTATCTTATCGGGTAAATCGATAATCGAACCGATATTGATCGATAACCGATAACAGATATCTTATCGGTTCGGTTATCGATTTATCAAATTTGTAAACCGATAACCGATATGCTAAACTGATAATATTCATAACCGAACCGAACTAACCGATGCCCACCCCTACCTGAAAGGGGGAACTGAACAAAGAGAAACTAAATCTAACTCCTCAATGGAACCTGTCCATGAGACTGTTCCTCAGCAACAAAGCATGGGAGAAACATCAAGCAGAAATCAGTTGGTTGTGAAGCCTTACAAGTATCAAAGTTCTCATCCCATTGAGAACATATTTACTGAGCCAACCTCTGGAATTAAAACTAGATCTTCATTAAAGAATCTTTGTGCTTTTGATGCTTTCCTATCTCTTATTGAACCTAAAAATGTTGATGAGGCTTTGCAGGATACAGACTGGGTAAATGCAATGCAAGATGAACTCAATCAGTTTGAAAGAAGTCAAGTTTGGCATCTGGTGCCAAGACCCAAGGACAGATCAGTAATTGGCACTAAATGGGTCTTCAGAAACAAACTTGATGAAGATGGAACTGTTACAAAGAACAAGGCAAGGTTGGTGGTTCAACGCTATAGCCAAGAGGAGGGCATAGACTATGATGAGACTTCTGCTCCAGTTGCAAGGTTGGAAGCAATAAGACTCCTCATAGCCTTTGCTGCATACATGGAATTTACTCTTCACTCGATGGACGTCAAGAGTGCCTTCCTAAATGGCTACTTAAAGGAAGAAGTGTTTGTCAAGCAACCTCCAGGGTTTGAAAGCAAGGAGTGTCCGGATCATGTATACAAACTAGACAAGGCACTCTATGGACTCAAGTAGGCTCCTAGAGCATGGTATGAATGACTATCCAAAATTTCTGCTTGAACATGGCTACAAGAGAGGTAAATTGATAGCACTCTATTCTTGAGGGAAAAAGGTAAGGATCTTCTAGTAGTACCAATATATGTTGATGACATAATTTTTGGGCAACCACTAAAAAACTAAGTAAGGAATTTGCTAAACAAATGGGGAGTAAATTTGAAATAAGTATGATGGGTGAGCATAATTTCTTCTTAGGCTTACAAATTAAACAAAAATCAAATGGAACCATGATCCATTAGCAGAAATATGTAAAAGAGTTGCTTAAGAAGTTTAAAATGGACGAATCAAAGGAAATAGACACTCCTATTGCAACAGCCACAAAATTGGACATAGATGAACCTAGTTCATCTGTTGATCAGAAGTTGTATAGAGGTATGATTGGTTCACTTTTGTATCTTATTGGTTCACTTTTGTATCTTAGTGCTAGCAGATCTGACATTGTTTTCAGTGTAGGGCTTTGTGCTCGATTTTAAGCAAATCCAAAGGAATCCCACTTGATTGCTGTCAAGAGAATATTGAGATACTTGAAAGGCATTACTGACCTTTGCCTTTGGTATCCAAAAGGTAGTAACTTTAACCTAGTGGGATATACTGACGCTGACTATGTAAGTTTCCTTATGGACAGGAAGAGCACCTCAGGTATGGCAAACTTTCTTGGTTCATGTCATGTGTCATGAGCTACTAAAAAGCAAAATTCAGTGGCCTTATCTACTGCTGAAGCTGAGTATGTTGCTGCTGCTTCTTGTTGTGCTCAATTGTTGTGGATCAAACAGCAGTTGATGGATTTTGGTATTGAAGTTGGTTGCATCCCTATTTTTTGTGATAACACTAGTGCTATTAGTATGACAAAGAACCCGGCTCATCATAAGAGAACTAAGCACATAGATGTTAGACACTATTTTTTAAGGGACAACTATGAGAAAGGACTGATCACTTTAGAATTTTGTGCTACTGATAAGCAGATTGCTTCTTTACAAAAACACTGAGTACAGAAAGCTTTGAAAGGAACATGTTAGAACTAGGGATGATTAAGATCACCTAATGGAACAAGTTCAGAATGCACATTGAAAAAAAATTGGTTAGGAAATCTGGAACTTGTGTAAATATCTAGATTAATCTTTGCTCAGTCTCATATTGTAAATAGTATATTCCTGTGCCATGTGTTGATATGACTCACTGATCTCTAACAAAAATTTTCTCTATTTTGGCAAATTGAGGCATGATCAAGAGGATTCTTAGTGAAGAACCTGGTTCATCAGTACTGGTTCATCTAAAAAACGAGGTATATTTTCTACTCTCTGCACAATTAGAAATATTAATATTTAATTCATGAGCAGAGTCCTACCTATGTTCAAAAACTTCAAAATGCCTATCCTTTTAAGTTTGAACCAAATCCGTTTCAACTAGACTCCTCACCGTGTTAAAATGCCTAGATTCTAGGGAAGCTTAACCGCCCTTTCAACCTGAAACTTCAGGGTGATTTGACTTCTATTCGACTACAAAAGGCTGCCGTTGTATATTAATTACCCTATCCCTTTAAAATCCATCATCATCACCACTTCCACTCCCATAATTTTCAAAAACCGTCACAAATTCTCAGTCTTCTCTTCTCTTCTCTTCCGAATTTCAAACCTTTCACTTTTGAGAGAATGACAAACCCTCAAGACAACCCAGGCACACCTCTTCCACCTATTCCTTATGATTCCTCCACTACTCCTCAACCCAGCACAACCGCTCAACCCAGGAGAAGGCGAGTAAAGATGCTTGCTCGTAAAACTATGACTACATGTGCACTTTTAAGGAAATTAAACGCACAATTAAAGGCTAGTCAAGCCCAAGATTCCCAAAATTCTGATGATTCTTTCAAGTCTGCGAGTGAGGGGGAAGGAACTGTGTCTTCTGATTCTCAGCAAGCAACATCTGTGCAAAATTCCCCTACTGAGGTAGTTTCTAATCTAGCTGAAAATCTGGAGAATCGTTTTGTTTTGGTTGGGTCTGTTATGGATGTGGAAACAACTGAGTCAAGAAGGAGAGGAGGTAAAAATAAAAGAGGAAAAGAAACTGAGAGTGAGGGTGTTCGTAGTGATGAGAGGGAAAAAGGGAAAGAGGTGGCTGATTCTTCACCCACTTCTGAAACGGTTAAAATGGCTATCTGTGGGACTGAGCCAGAAAAGGTGGAAGCAGGTAGCAAGAAAATAGGGGGAAGTGGTTCAAGGGAAGCTGCTGAAGGGCTAGTAAATCTCAGTAGGTATACAGATGAACCTGGTTCATCTATTGAGGAGACCTTTGCAGATCTTCTGAAGAAGGTTGGTGCCAGCTATAACCCCAAGAAAAGGAGAACTCCAACACCAAAAACTCCTAGCACTACAAGAACCACCATGAAAAGGAAGGCTGTTTCTCCGACAACTACTTCCTCAAAGAAGTCTTCATCTGTATCCAAGTTTGCTGAACCTTCTACTTTGGCTAAAAGGACAAGGTCTACTGTGAAAGCCAAGCAAGTTAAGATTACTAAGGAGGAAGATTGGAGTGGTGAAGAAGAGGATGAATCCGATAATGAACAAGATAAGCTAGCCAAGTTTGGCAAACAAACCATCTTGAAAGGTAGACTTTTGAAGGACTTGAAAGAAGAAGGTATGGTTCTACTGCTTGAAAAGCTAGAGGTTCAGGGGTGGAGGACATGGTCCTTCAGTTAGATGGTAGGCTGTCCAGAAATGAGATAATTGAGTTCATGGCCAATGTAAAGGTCAAGGATGGAAGAGTTACCAGCCAGGCGAAAGGGGTTCAATTGTCTTTTGATGCAAAAGAGCTGGGGTGAAATCCTTGGTATTCATGCTGAAGGTTATGATGACTACACTAGGCAAAAATGGCCAAGTCTGGACTCCCTTCCTACTGCCCTAGCCATTACTAGGAAGTTCTGTGATAGCAAAGAAGTGAATGAGGCCAAGGTTGTGTATAAGAGTGAAACGAAGCCATCCCACAGAGTGCTGTTTGAATTCGTCAACAAGTGTGTGCTGCCTAGGCAGGAAAGAAGGCACATTGCCAACTACATGGACTTGGTTTTGATGGAGTGTCTGGATAGTGGGCGGCAGATCAACTGGCCTGGGTTTATGATCAAACTACTTGATCGAGTTATCAATAGATCCAAGGCCCTTGCCACTCCTTATGGATTCATTGTCACTACTGTTCTTGCTCATTGTAAGGTGCCTCTGAAGAAGTGGGAGACGGCCACAAGCAAAGACCAATTTGGAATCAATACTTTGCTCGCTTGTGACTATTCGATTACTGCCACTCCCAATGAACCTGGTTCATCCAAAAAGACACCTGTCAATAGCAAGGTCAGAACTCTGTTACAGGAGAGTAGGGCTAAGGATGCTGAGATAGCAAGGCTGAAGGCTCGTTTGGCAGAGGTAGAATCTGAGAGAGATGTTCTCAGATCTGAGTTCACAAAAGAAAAGGAGAAGAATGATGGAATTCTTCAAGACATGCTGCACCTTCTCCAAGCCAAAACCCAAAACCCCAGTTCTTCCATGCCTTGATTTCCTTAGCCTGAACTTTCCCAGACTTTTCAGTGACCCAGATTAGGGATTTTTCTTGTTTTGCTCATGTTTTAACTGTTCTTGTTTCTTTTTTTGGATTGTGGCAGAATCATATTCTCTATCAATGAAGTTTGCTGCTTTTGCTCTTGTTAACTGTTTATCTTTCCTTGATAGTTTGAATATGTGTAGTTGATTACTGATGATTAATCCATGAATGCATATGCAGTTGCCTCAGTGGCCATGAGTAATATTTAAAATCTGGAAATCACACATTGTTTATGCAAAGTTTCGATGATGCCAAAAGAGGGAAAAGAAATTGTGCTTTATATTCTGAATAGTGATGTTTATAACCTAATGAACCTGGTCCTTGATGATAAGTTAAAAATGTTTCTAACATTGCATTGATGTTGAGCTGAGTTCTAGCAGGGGCTAAGTGTACAAAAAGCACAGAGTTTGTCATCATCAAAAATGGGGAATTTGTTGGCCCAAGTAAAGGTTAGTTTTGAAGACTGACAAAGGAACTCAGACATGAACCAGGTTCATCCCAGTAGTGCACAGATATGGATAGACTTATGCATGTGAGATGCACGTGAGGGAGATAAACCTAACTTGACAGAAGTGATATCTCTTGATTCTGATCGAAAAGGTTGCATAATGGATAAGGAGAAAGACTCCTTACTCAAAGAGAACACGATTTAAGAAAGGGAAGGAGTTAGAGGTTGAGATCAACTAAAACTCTTCCACCAAGGAAGAGTAGCATCGGAATTCTAGTCAATCTTTATTTACTAACTCTAAAAATATCATTGTTGTTCTCTTTACAGGCAACACAGATAAGCAGAAGTTAAACGTGAATTGAGAGCAAAATAGCAAGGAAATTTTCCAAGCAGTTCGTGTGTGATTCAAGCGTGCAAACCTAAAGCTACTTGAACCAGATAGAAGAACCAGTTCCAAGTGTCGTCTTTTATTCTAGTTCAATTGTAGTAGGTGTTTTCATATTGTACCTTTCAGCTTTATCTAGAAGTAATTATATTAGGTACTCAGAGCTTTCAAGTTAGAGGTAACTTGAAGTTGTCGCAACAGTTGAGGCTGTATGCTACAACGGGATTAGAGTTAGTCCTAGGTTTACAAAAGTGTTTTGTAAATGTTGTTTTTGGCTCAGTGATTTTAGTGGAGAGTTTGGAAAAATCCTACTGGAAAGTAGTTCGTGGTTTTTTCACCTTTTGAGCCAAGTGTTTTCCACGTAAAATACTTGTGTTCTTTACTTTCCGCATTTACTATTTCTGCAATAGTAGGTTAAGGAACACTTAGAAGAACCAGGTCCTTCTATAAACAGCTTAAGCGAAAAATTGGTCACCATACAAATCACCCCCCCTCTTCTTGTGTGGTATTGAAGTATAAAATATTAACTATTTTATTGAATTTATGTCTAATTAGGATTCACAACCAAGATCATGTAGGAATAAGTTTTCTAGATTCTAGTCAAATTTGGTTTTGTAGTATTATAAATAGAGAATTTGATCACGCCCAACTCTAGTCCTAGAAAGGATAAGCGGTCGCTGCAAATATAATCCGGTCTAAAAGTCCGGAGTCGAATCCCACAGAGAACTAAGGCTTAGCTATATCTGTTTAATATCACTAAGAAGACAAGTTTGAACAATTTCCTAAATTATAAAGATTGAGATTTATATTTCTAACTAATTAACTAGCAAATACTACAAAGTGGTAAAATTATCAACTAACGAGACAAAGGGTTGGAGACTAAATTAAGGAGGTCTAGAGTTATGATTTCCTCAATTGTTGATTTCATTAGTTGTATGTTTCTTATAGCTTTGACTTAGTTGCCTCTATCAATCATGAACTCTCCAGCTATCATAAATCTTTCTCAAGCAATTATTATAATTTACTAGACGCACTCTCTCATGCTACGCTAGCTAGATTCACATTACAGTTCACTTAGATTGCACCCGAGGTATCGTTATCTCTAATCCAACCTCTAAACCCTCAGTTATGACTCTCGCCTATACTCTGGGAGTGATGTTGTTCAAACAACTACCTAAATATGCACTCTCTCTCAAGCAGATACATAATAAATAAGAACGGCTAATTGAGGATCCTTTCAATTAACCACAATCAAAACGTAGTTGAACAAATAGAGATAAACAACCAATTCAAAACTATATTAATATAACAACCAATTACAAATTATTTTTTACCAATTATTTGGGGTAATTAACAAATAACCCTTTTATTTCAGATGTAGTCCTTTTAACACCAGCCCAAAACCCCCTTAATATTAAACCAAACATCAGCCCAAAGCCTTAGGCCCAATTTGAATTTACCCGACCCAATACCCTGGCCAATCCTGGCAGTTGATCATTTTGATCAACGGTTCAGATCTCCCCTTACCTTAATTAAACCCATATACCCCCCCTTCTAACCTAATCATTTCCCATCCTTCCCCGCGGTCATCCGTTCCCTCCTCTCTCAAATGCTCTCTACCTAAACCATAATCTCCAAACGCCGTCACCGGCTTAGCCCTCCGTCCTACAATGTTTCTCTGTCATCTCAGGCCTATATCGGCCTCCTGCTTACCATGGTATCTCCATTTCTTGGATCCTTGAGGAGATCCTCAAGGGACCTAGGCGGTCTATTTACACCTTGGGGTTTTCATGCCTATTTCAGGCCATTTGACTCGACCTTGAGTAAGATTTTTCTCATTTTATCCATGGTTTCCTAAGTCTATGCTCGTCTCTGTTGCCTTTCAAAAAAACTCTAATTTTATCCTTTGATCTTCTCAGATCTGTCCAGATCTGAGATGAATCGAACCTGTTTCACATGTTTTCACGATGGTCTTAAGGGTTTGTAATCGGTTCTCAATTTTTCCAAAAAACTAGTGTTTACTGAACTCACCTTTTCAAAGCCTTTATGATTTTCAAGTGTTTAATTGTGGTTCTTAAGTGTTACTGACTTATTCATGATAATATTGTTTGGACCTTAGTCGATTTATGCTAAAGCCCCAGTTTTATTGTATTTTTTGCTTCATTCCTAGGTTCTTCCGTGTCACTCGTTGCATTGTTACGCTCTGTGCTTTGACTTTCATGATTTTCCTTAGTCTAATTCAGTATCTTGTGATTTTTACCCTAGTTCATCTCTACTAGGGTTTCTGAGTCGATCTCTTGGCTAATTTATGTGTGTTTATGAAGTCTTATTCAGCCTACTCGTTTATTTGTGGAAACTGATATTTTTTTCCTCTCTTTAAATCATTACTATTTCGGATTTTGATTTATTGATTTGCTTGGTTAAAATTATGTGCTGATTCCTGATTTATTCCCTTGTTTACGACACTAATTATTCTTATTACCTTATTGCCTATAATGTTACCGATTCTTCACGATTATTTTTTTAATTAAACTTCTGTTTGTTTACCTCTGTACTTAGGTCTGATTTGATTTTCTTTCCTTAAGTGACTCCTGTCCTTTAACCCTTGGGTAGTTGTCCTTAACTGAAGGAAGACTACGCTAATTTCGTATGTGATTGATTTTGTAATTTCCCTAATTGCTGAGTTTTGATTCCTTTTACCTTATTCTGCTCCGCTCCTAAACTGCTATATATACTCTCCTCTACTCTCAGTTCAAGGAGCATTAGTTCACCATTACTCTTACACTCTAAAAAAACTCTCTGTTCTTCCTGCTACTTGTGATCTTCATTAGTCTTGCTGGCTATAATCCAAGGCTAGAAGTCGCACAACACATGTCTTGCATCTTGTGTTCTCTTTCCCTAACTGGTATGCCTCTGATTAAATTTTAGAACCTAAACCCTGTGTGTTTCATTACTACCTTAGTTCATCAGTCATGAGTTCGTTCCTACTCATATTTACTGTTTATCCAGCATGCCTAATATTGCCTTGTTCAATATATGGTTAATATGTCTCAACTTTACTTGCATGTTTACTATCTTGTTTAGCATGCCTAGCACTGTCTTGTTCAATATGTGATTAGCATGCTTGCCTTACTGTTTATCTAACATGCCTAAACCTTGTTTTGTTAAGTGTGTGATTAGCATGTCTACACTACAAGTACTTGTTGATATTTGCCTAGCCTGTCCATTTAAGTTCTTGCTTATTCTGCTTTACTCGTGCTATGTTATCTAGTCTCTCTTGGGTAACTCTAGTTGTGTTGTTTATGTGTTCTCAACATGCTTCTGCTGTGATCATTGCTCCATGTCTCAATCATCTACCCTTGTAACTAACTTATTAATTCTACAAACTCTTGAGAATTATGTGCATCTGTCAGACACTAAGGTGTATTCTATGTGTCCCCAACCCCTCTCTCCCTGTGTGGAATCTGTTTGCCAAGTGTTTCCGAATCTGGTTATTCTGTGATTTATGTTCTGATTTCAAGATATTTTCATACTTTCTCAAGCTATTTTAACCCCCCCCCCCCAAACTAGTTCTGCTTTACATAAAATCTTTTCACTCCTAATATTCCTCTCTATACTGTTTACCAAAACCTTTTCAAATCATATCAAACACTCTCACTTATTCTTAGCTTATTAAGTCCTGCCCCTCTGGTATGTGTACTGCTTAGAGGTCCTTGAGATCTCTCTGAACTTTGGCATATCAGGGCTGGCTCTTCCACGCTGCACATAAATCAGTCTTTATTTGAGAAAGGTCTGGGTGTGAGCACTTTCCGATATCCTTGAGGGCCTTAGGGAAATCTGACACACCTGGACATGAACTTGGCTATGAAATCCTTGGCATTTGATACTACTGAAGGCCTGGTACCCCAGGATTTGCTTTGGGCCTACTTCAGTCTCCCTATAACTTAGTTTATATTTTATTTATGTAATTCATTCAATCATTGGTCTGTAATAATTAATTCTAAACAGATCTTGGGGTAACTAGTGAAAGGGAGGGTAGTTATATGGTACTGTGGGTAAAGCTGGGTAGATAACATGCCTATAGGGTTTACTTTGGTTCAAATGTATTTTGTTTGATATCTTGCCCATAGGGTTTACTTTGGTTCAAATGTGTTTGTTAGATAACCTGCCTATAGGGTTTGCTTTGGTTGAAACAAGTCTGCCTACTTTGCTTTACTTGATTAGACGCCATGCCTATAGGGAATAAAATAACTAAGGTTCAGTTTTTCATTACGGCATATATTCAAGTCTTTCTCTTTAGAAATCATGTAGGTTTAATTGGTTGTCACATTGGATCAGTCAGTATGCGTGTCTAATAAGAACTAATAGCAATTTCACTTGTTAGAGATAGAATTCATGTCCATAGGGTATTACCATGTGCATTAAGGGTTAAAACTGGAACCTCATACAGTGTCTTGTTAAATATCACTAGAAAGCATGCCTATAGGATAAAAGAATTTCAAACTGTTTCCCAGAATTGTGACTGCATATACGCACTTAGGCAAGCCTTAGGACGTCAAAATTGTGAAACCAGTTCTGTTTATGTGTGAAATTATCCAAGCTTAACAGGCTATAAAACCAGTAGGCAAACTGGTTAGGATTCTGCCACTTTCTTTATACATATCCTGAATCTGTAATATTCATCTAGACATCATGTTCTTAGTATTTCTGAACTTCTTCACAATCTGTGTTTTAGACGTGTTGTTTGTTTGCCCATATACATGCGGAGGTAAATATGAGCCTTCTAACTGTTCGTCCCTATTTGCTTGTCCTACATGTTATTTGCTTGTCGCCTAGATTTTTACCTTTTATAAACCTTAGGTTGTCTAGAACTGTCCAAATTTAGAGGTCCTAAATTCCTCCATGACCATAAGGAAGGGACGGGTAGCAGCACACTTAGAGGTCATTAATTAAACTCGCTTATAAAGCCACTAAGGGGGGATAATGGGTTGTAAAAGGATATGATGAACTGCGCGTTAATGTCACGTGTAGCCCCTCTCATTGAGGAGTGATTACCGGGCATTGCATGGGTATGATCCTATAGGCTAATCAACTTAGGACTTCCCTTTCCCAATTCCCATATGTGTTAAAATTCTCTAAACTTCCTTTTCTTTACATGTACATGGGTAAGCTGTCCAAACCTCTTTACCTTCATTATCTGAACTTCCTTGATCATATATGCATTCAGATGGGGAAAGCTACTTTATTTGCAAATACTTGCTTACTTGTTAATTGAATAATTCATATAGTTTAAGTTCGGCCGGGACCCACCGTTGTGGACCGCGAGGGGTGCCTAACACCTTCCCCTCAAGGTTATTTTGATCCCTTACCCTAATATCTGGTAATGCAAACTAGTTACACGAGTTAATTACTCTAGGTGCCCTAACGCACCACAATCCGTTAGGTGCCGACTCTTCAAATACCCAATTCCCAAAAGGAAACGAGTCGTTCCCCCATGAATGTCGAAACCCAGACTTTCCCGCGAGGGAAAAAAGGGGGCGCGACACTATGCACTATGGGCATAGTGAAGTTGAGTGGGGTCGACCGTACTACTTTCCAGCTAAAGGGTCGGCATATAGATGGTGTCAGGATTTTGAGGAGAGTAGGCCAACTGACGCAGCGCCACTTACTTTGGCTCAATTTACTAATCTATTTTTAAGGGAGTTCGTTCCATTGACCCTGAAGGATGCATTGTGCACCGAGTTCGAGCAGTTGGGCCAGGGAACTTTGACAGTGTCCAAGTATGCTATGAGGTTTAGTGACTTATCTCGTCATGCAACATGCTTTGGTTTTCACTATTAGAGAGAGAGTCCATATATTTATTGAGGGACTCGGTTATGGTGGTATATTTTGGTTGGCATGGGAGTTGGAGACTGATACTTTATTTCACTAGATGGTCAAGATTACTAGGAAGTTGGAGCATATTTGTGGCCAGGAGAGGGAGGATAGGGAGGCCAAGACCCCTTAAAATTTTGGAGGATTTAGTGATTCCTGCTCTGCAGTTTCAACCGTCATGGCATAGGTTGTATCAGTCGACCAGTTCAGTTTGCACTTCAGGTTACTCATAGTGCTCCAACTATTTAGGGACCTCAGAGTACTCATTTTGGAAAGCCATCTTCTACTGCACCTCCAACATAGGGTACCTAAATCGATTATTCTAGCCGTCTAGGTCAGACTCAGTACCAGCACCCATGCCCGCAAAGGTCGTTTTGAGTGTGGTAATACTAGGCATATGGTGAGGGGTTGCTCCAGGCTTCGGAAGGGTAGACCTAAGTAGGGTACTGAGGCTATGGTTTCTGCTCTAGTTACTACTCCACTTGCATAGCCAGCTAGGGGTGGAGGACAGGCGGGTAAGCGACGTCCTAGAGAGGGAGGCTAGGCCCATTATTATGCTTTCCTTTGCAGAACTGAGGCAGTTGCTTCAGATGCTTACATCACAGGTATTGTTCCAGTCTGTCATAGAGATGTATCATTTCTATTTGATCTGGGTTCCACTAATTCGTATGTGTCATTATATTTTTCTTCGTATTTGGATGTGTCTCGTGATTCTTTGAGTTCCCATGTTTATGTGTCTACGCTTGATAGGGATTCTATTATGGTAGCATGTGTCTATCATTCTTGTTTGGTCACTATCAGGGGTTATAAGACTAGGGTTGACCTTCTGTTACTTAATATGGTGGATTTTGATATGATTTTGGGCATGGATTGGTTTTCACCATATCACGCTATTCTTGACTGTCACGCTAAAACTGTGACATTGGTTATGCTGGAGTTGCCAAGGTTGGAGTGGAGAGGTTCATTGGGTCATGTTCCTATAAGGTGGTGTCTTTCCTGAAGGCACAAGAGATGGTTGACAGGGGGTTCTTGGCATACTTAGCCTTTGTAAGGTATGTTAGTACTGATATTCCTACCGTTGAGTCAGTTCCGGTAGTGACAGATTTTCTAGATGTTTTTACAGTAGACCTACCGTCATGCCACCTGATAGGGATATTGATTTTGGTATTGCTTGGTGATGGGCACTCAGCCCATCTCTATTCCACCATGCCACATGGCACTAGTTGAGTTGAAGGAATTAAAGGAATAGCTTTAGGAATTGCTTAATAATGATTTTATCATACCGAGTGTCTCACCTTGGGGTGCCTCGATTCTATTTGTAAAGAAGAAGGACGGTGCTATGAGGATGTGCATTGACTACATGCAGTTAAACAAGGTTACCGTCAAGAACAGGTACTTACTATCGCGTATTGATGATTTATTTGATCAACTTCAGGGTGCTAGGGCATTCTCGAAGATTTATTTAAGGTCGTGGATCAATTGAAAATCCGGGCTTCAGATATTCCGAAGACGGCCTTCAGGAACCGTTATGACCACTATGAGTTTTTGGTGATGTATTTTAGGCTATCCAATACTCCAACAGCCTTTATGCACTTGATGAATAATGTGTTTCAGCCGTATCTTGATTCCTTCGTCATTGTGTTCATCAATGATATATTCGTTTATTCTCGCAGCTGGGAGGATCATGAGCAACACTTGAGGATCATGCTCCGGACTTTGAGGGAGAAGAAGCTATATGCTAAATTCTCCAAGAGCAAATTTTGGCTTGATTCAGTGGCATTCTTTGGCCACGTGGTGTCCAGTAAGGGGATTAAGATGGATCCGAAAAAGATTGAGGGAGTTCTTAGTTTGCCCAGTCCTTCGACTGCTACTGAGATCCGGAGTTTTCTAGGCTTGGATGGATATTATCACCATTTTGTGGAAGGATTTTCATCCATCATAGCTTCTTTGAATAGATTGACTCTAAAGGGTGACCCATTCAAGTGGTCTGATGAGTGTAAATAGAGCTTTCAGATACTTAGACTACCTTGACTATAGCTCCAGTTCTAGTTTTTCCTTCAGTTCACAGTTTATTGTGATGCTTTGCGAATTGGCATTGGGTGCGTGACAAATAGGAGGGTAGAATGATTGCTTATGTTTCAGGTTAGCTAACGCTCCACGAGAAAAACTATGTAGTACACGATTTGGAGGTGGCAGTCATTGTTCATGTGCTTAAGATTTGGAGGCACTATCTCAACTTCGTGTCTTGTGTGGTGTTCTTATATCACAAGAATCTATATCACTTATTCAATCAAAAGGATCTCGACTTGAGGCAACGAAGGTGGCTGGAGCTGCTAAAGAACTATGATCTCACAATTCTTTATCATCTCGGGAAGGCCAATGTGGTGGCCGGCGCTTTGAGTAGTAAGGCTGAGACCACAGGGAGTCAAGCTTTTATTCCATTTGGGGAGAGATCGTTAGCTTTGGATGTTCAGGCTTTGGCCAATGGGTTCATGAGGTTGGATGTTTCGGAGCCTAGTTGGGTTCTTACTTGCATGGTTTCATGGTCTTCTTTGTTTGAGCCCATCAAGGCGCGTCAACATGATGATCCCCACTTGCTTGTCCTTAAGGACACGATGCAGTACGGAGATGCCAAAGAGGTGACTATTGGTGATATTGGGGTGTTAAGACTTTGGGGCGGATTTGTGCGCCCAATATTGATGGATTGCGGGAGCTAATTCTTGAAGAGGCCCATAGCTTGCAGTATTCCATTTATTTTGGGCGCAGCGAAAATGTACCATGATTTGAAGTAGCACTACTGGCGGAGAAGAATGAAGAAAATTACTGTGGGGTATGTGGCTTGGTGTTTTAACTGTTAGCAGGTTAATTACTAGCATAAATGATTGGGAGGTTTGCTTTAGAGACTTGATACTCCGGAGTAGAAGTAGGAGCACATCACTATGGATTTTGTGTTTGGACTTCCACAAACCTTGAGGATATTCGACGTTCTTTGTGTCATTGTGCATAGACTAACCAAGTCTGCACACTTCATTCTGGTCATGACGACCTACATTTCAGAGTAATTAGCTCGAATTTATCTTTGATAGATTGTTTGCCTTCATAGTTTGTCGGTGTCTATTATCTCAGATCGAGCCACGGATTTCACATTGCATTTTTTGGATAGTCGTGCAGCTTGAGTTAGGCACATAGGTCGAGCTGAGTATGGCATTTCATCCCAGACGGATGGGCAGTCCAAGTGCACTATTCATATTTTGGAGGACATGTTATGTGCTTGTGTTATTGATTTCGAGGGCTCATGGGATCAGTTTCTACCACTAGCAGAGTTTGCCTACAACAATAGCTATTAGTCGAGCATCTAGATGGCTCCATATGAGGCCTTGTATGGGAGGCGATGTCGTTATCCGATGGGATGGTTTGAGCCTATGGAGGATAGTTTATTGAGCACTGATTTGGTTTATGAAGCATTAGAGAAGGTAAAGTTGATTTAGGAGCGGCTTCATACAGCACGGTCCAGGAAAAAAGTTATGCTAATAGGAGGGCTCGTGATGTGGCATTCATGGTGGGAGAGAGGTTTTTGCTGAGAGTTTCACCTATGAAGGGTTTGATGAGGTTCGGGAAGAATGGCAAGTTGATCCCTCGATATATTGGTCCTTTTGAGATTCTTGAGAGACTGGGAGAGGTGGCCTATAGACTTGCATTGCCACCCAGCTTATCGGGAGTTCACCCGGTGTTTTGTGTTTCCATGCTCCAAAAGTACAATGGTGATCTGTCACATGCGTTAGATTTCAGCTTGTTTGTAATTGGAAGGATTTGACCTATGTTGAGGAGTCGGTGGCTATTTTAGACAGGCAGGTTCGGAAGTTGAGATCGAAGAATATTGCATCGTTGAAGGTTAAATGGAGAGGTCAACCGATCGAGGAGGTAACTTGGGAGACCGAGCATGATATGCGGATTCGATATCCTCACCTTTTTGGCACTTCAGGTATGTCTCTATACTCGTTCGAGGATGAACGTTTGTTTAGGATGCGGAGAACATAATGACTCGCAGGTAATTTTGTGCACTTGAGCTCTGTTTCCCTTTTTGAAGCTTCCCATATGTGTATTTGAGGTTTTATGACTTGCGGGGGTGGTTGATATCGTTTCGAGGAGTTTTTGGGTTGATTTGGAACAAATGGTTCTTAGATTAGAAGCTTAAGTTGGAAATATTGATCGAGGTTTGACTTTTGTGAAAACGATGTCGGAATGGTGTTTTGATGGTTCCAATAGGTTGGTATATTGATTTTGGACTTAGAGATATGCCCGGAATTGGATTCGGAGGTTCCTAGGTTGAATTGGCTCTTTTTGCCGAAAGTTGGCCATTTGAAGGTTTAGAAATTTCCTAAGCTTGACCATGGTTTGACTTTATGGCTATCGGATTTAGATTTTGGTTTAGGGAATTGGAATAAGACCGTTTTGTCATTTGAAACTTGTGTGCAAGGTATGGTGTCATTCTGAGTTGGTTTGGTAGGAAACTGACGCTTGATTTTGATTTTAGCGATCTTGAGTTTCATCGTAAATTCTATGTGTTTTCACGTCTGATTCATGGTTCTAGATGTTATTTTGGTATTTTGATCTCGTGAGTTTGTATGATATTTTTAGACTTGTGTGGACATTTGGTGTGGAGCCTCGGGGGCTCGGGTGAGTTTCGTACACATTTTGCAACGGTTTGGACTTTATTCATATATGCTGGTGTGATGGTCCTGTAGTCACCGCAAATGCGAGCACCAGTTCATATTTACGAATACCGCATTTGCGAAGGAAAAACCGCATTTGCAAAGGGGACAGTGGATGACAGGCTTCGCATTTGCGAAGCCAGCCTCGCAAATACGAAGAGGGATTGGGTTGGGGATAGGTCGCTTTTGCGACAAATTAGCCGCTTTTGCGGAAGGGACTGACTTTGCAAATGCGAAGTAAGAGTCGCATTTGCGGCATTCCCTACGCTCAGCAAGTGTTTCTTTTGCGATCAGATGGTCGCATTTGCGAGGGGTCACATTTTGCGAATCCCGGGTCACATTTGCAACTTGCGCAGCTGAACAAATAGTGGAATTTTGGGACTTAGTCTTATTTCATCACATTTTTTACCCCTAGACTCGGTGAAAGGTGATTTTTGGAGGAGAGTTTTATACAAAAACTATTGGGTAAGTGACTTTTACTCAATTTTCGAATATTTAACATGATTGTTTATGAATTTTAACATCTAAATCATGGGATTTGAAAAAATATTTGGAATTTTTTCCTATGTTTTGAAAAATAAAAATTTTGAGATTTGAGAGTCGATTTGGACTCGGATTTAAAAGCCAAATACATATTTGGATTCGTGGGGTTATGGGTAGTGGATATCTACCTTTCATCTCGGGTTTTGACCGGAAGGGCCCGGGATTGACTTTTGTCGACCTTTGGAGAATTTTGTAAATATCATAACTACATTAATAGAAATTGGTTTTTCTTGCATTGTTTGATATCATCAAGTCGTTTTTTGCTAGATTTAGTCGAGCAGAGATGACTTTTAAAGGAAAAGCAATTTTTAGAGTATTTAATTAGCCTAATTGAGGTAAGTATCTTGCCTAACTTTGTGTGAGGGAAATTACCCATTAGGATTTGTTCTAATTGTAATATTTGTACTATGTATGACATGTGCATAAGGTGACGAGTGTGTACACGATCGTATGTGTGGTAATTGACCGGATTAGACCATAGGCTATTGATATGCCTTGAATTGGAGTTGTTTGTTATATGAAGCACATTTTAATGCTGATTCACCCCCCGTATCTTTATGTTATTGTTGTGATTCTTGTATACTTGTTGTTGAGCCATGGGCTATGTATTGTTGTGGCTTTGGTACTATTGTTTTGTCGGTGGTGTGGCATATGTGCACGTGTGGTACGGGTTAATTGTTGTGCTGTGAATGAGATGCGCATGCAGCGACATAAGGGCGGTGTGTATTGATGCGCATGCAGCGAGATAAGGGAGCTTATGCGAGTGTTGCAAGTAAAGAAATATACATTATTTTGATGCACATGCGGCGAATTTAGGGGGCTTATGCACGTATAGCTATGTAAGGGAAAATATTACATTGTGAAGCTCATGCGGCATCATAAGAGTGATTTGTGATTATGTTATGTGGTGCTTCGGAGTAACTCATGATGTTATTCTTGTGTTGGAACGGTTTGATGATTTGACCATGTCACCATTTTTCTTAAATGATTTCACTTTGTGCTTTTACGTGCTTCAGTTAATTTGTCGTGTTATCACATGCCTATTTTGTGTGGCTTTTTATTCGGTCACACTTTTCTATTATTAGTTTTCATATTGATATTTTGTACAGGTTTTTTATCTAGTAAGTGTCTCGACTTGAACCTCGTGACTACTCCATCGAGGTTAGTCTTCATACATACTGTGTACTGATTGTGGTGTACTCGTACTACGCTTCTGTATATTTTTTTTTTGAACTTCTAGGTACCTCAGAGCATGCCGGTCATTAATAAGTTGATTCCGAGTTGCTGTAAAGATTTCAAGGTATACATGTTGTTCCGCTCGCAGGCCTCAGAGTCACCTTCTATTGTTTCCTTACTACTATTTATTGTATCCCAAACAATGTTATATTTGAGACTCATTACGTACTTCTTGTAGAGGTTATGACTCCGTATTATTAGGTTTTGGGATTGTGATTATTATCGGACTCGATAGGAAATTTCTAATGTTGGAATTTGGTTCTAAGTCTTGTGGGCTACGGAAGCAGGAAGGATCTTCTATCTAGGTTGAGCTAATGTGCTCATATGGATTGTAATTCATGGGTATCTACACGAGAAGTTATTTAGTGATTTTGGAAAGTTTAGAATGGTTCTTGGCAACGTTCAAGGACGAATGTATGCTTAAGTGGGGAAGAATGTAACGACCCGGGTGGTCATTTTGAGCTCTAGCATGCCGTATGGCAGTTTGAGAGCTTGAGTAGATTCGCTTTATGTATTATGACTTACACGTGTAGTTGGTTTTGATATTTGAGAAGTTCAGAGTTGATTTGGAAAAATAATTCTCAGTTCTGAAGCTTTGGAAAAGTTGATCAAGGTTTGACTTTTGAGTAAACAACCTCAGAATAGGGATATGAAGCTTCGTATAGGTTCATAAGGTGATTTTGAACTTGGGCGTATGCACGGGTTGAGTATCGAATGGTCCGGGAGAAATTCGGTGTTTATTATCGAAAGTTGCATTTCTGAAGGTTTTTGTATTAGCTAAGTTTTAATTACAATGGACTTTGGTGTTATTGGACTCTGAACGGTGTTTCGGGAACTTGGATAGATTTATTTTATTTATTGGAATGCATACATGAATTTTGGTCAGTATATGGAATGTCTAAGTATGATTCAGACGCGTTCGACATAGTTTGAAGGTTTGAAAGTTAAGAAAAATATTTTGATTGGTGATTCATGTTTTTGATGTTATTCGAGCCATTTTGAGCCTTTGGATAACTTTAGATAAGGTATGCGGACTTATTAGAATGATTGGACGAGGTCTTGGGGTCTCGGGTGTGTTTTGGGGTAGTTTCGGACCATTTCCCTTTGTTTTGTGATTAGTGGTTTCTGGTGTCATGGGTATGCAATACGATTGCGGAGAAAGACTCGCGATCGCAATGTAGTGCTGTTTGGAAGCTGGGAAGAATTTTTCTTCGCAATTGCGGCTGGCGGCTCGCGATTGCTGTGCTTGATTTGCATGCACATCTTGTTCGCGTGGTGCGGATTGTGAATGCAATGTGCTAGTGGGGCTGGTCTGGTTTGGGAGGATGCTCATCACGATTGCGTGGTGGAGATCGCGAAAGGTAATTTTTTAGGGATGGATGGCTTAGCCTTCGCATTCGCGGAGCTGGGCTCGCGCTCATGTTGGTATGGGTTCCTGTTGACCTCACGCGATCGCGAAGGAGGAAATTCCAGTTGTGGCAGCGTTGGCCTTCTCGCGATCGCAAAAAGGTAGTACCTAGGCAAAATAAAAGTTGCAAATCGGGAATTTGCTATTTCAACTCATTTCTCTCTTGCTAGGGCAATTTTGGGGCGATTTGGGAGAGCCCTTTGAGTCATCTATCATGAGATAAGTGGTTCCCACTTGTTGTGAGTTAAATACATGGATTATATATGGATTTTAAGATGAAAATTTGTAGAAATTGTGGGACTTTGGAAGAAAATCTAGAAATGATATTTTGAGTTTTGACTACGAAATTGGACATGGAATTGGAAATAAATTATATATTTGAGTTCATGGTGTCATGGGTAATATTTATCTTCGTGAATTTTCAAAATTCGGGCGCGTGGGCCCCGGAGATTGTCTTTGTTGACTTTTTGTGTGGAGTGGGAAATTTTTTCTAATTGTTAAATTATGGCTTTGAGTATATTTTGATTGGTTTGCATGTTCTTTGACTAGTTTCGAATTGTTTGGCATTGGTTGGAGGTGTTAGAGAGACATCGAAGCCGGTTATCAAATTTTGAACCGAGGTATGTCTCATGTCTAACTTGTGACGGGGAATTTACCCCGTAGTGCTATATTTGTTATGTTCTATGTGTTATGGGAGCTAAGCACGTTTAAGGTACGAGTGTTCGTGCATATGCTAAATTCCTAATCATGTTTGTGCAGACTTAAACTCACACTATGTCTTAACTGTATTACTTGAGTTATTCTTGCCTGTTTAAATTCCTTAATTTACATTTTTGCCTGAGACTAAATTTGTGTAGAGTATCGGACGTGCTATTTTAGATACTTGACGAGCTACTTAATTAATCCTAAAAAATGTACTTCCTTTTACGAATTTCTCCTACGTTGTGTGTATTCATCCAGTAGTTTACTTGAATATCATAAATCACATGTATATTTGTGAGTGGGGTCAGTGACCTGTTAAAGCTGCATACTCTTATGGGATCGGGCTAAACGCCTCAGCAGTTATCTTATGGGATCGTGCTGAACACCTCAACAGTACTCTTATGAGATCGAGCGATTCGCTCGGCAGTATATGTAACACGCTTTTATGTCATGACCCGGATTTTCCCACCCTCGGGAGTCGTGATGGCGCCTATTAGTGAAAGCTAGGCAAGCCAACTAACTGAACTATGTGACCTGTTTTCCATTTTCTTTTCTTTTTTTATGACTTAGCATCAATAATTTATAGCAACATAATTTAACAAGCGGGAGAAATAAGTTTCAAGTTAACAATACTACTAATACCATCCCATAACAAAACCACCCAAGATTTGGTGTCACTACTTCACAGACTATCTAAGAGTACTACAAATAAGGGTCCAAAAGAAATAACAAAATACTGTCTCTGGAACTACATAAGAGAAGGAGGAAAAATAGATAGAGGGAGACGCCAAGGCCCGCGGACGCCTGCAGGACTACCTCGGGTCGCCTGGTAAGTAGGAAGTTGAACCTCACTGCGGTCCGAAATATGCAGCACTGGGATCTGCACAAAATAGTGCAGAGTGTAGTATCAGCACAACCGATCCCATGTGTTGGTAAGTGCCTAGCCTAACCTCGGCGAAGTAGTGACGAGGCTAGGACCAGATTACCAAATAAACCTGTGCAGTTATCTAATATACAGCGGAAAATAAAACAGAAATAAACAGTAAAGATGGGAGGGGGTACATATTGCGGGGTATATCAGTATCCACAGTAAATCAAGAATAAAGGCATAAGGACAACTTAGAATTCACAGCGAAACAATAAGGAACTTGTATCCAATCCATAAACACTTTGTATCAACAATTGTTGCGGCGCGCAACCCGATCCCAATATATAACAACACTATTGCGGCGTGCAACCCGATCCATATCATTTATCACTGTTGCGGCGTGCAACCCGATCCGATTATATCATTGTTGCGGCGTACAACCCGACCCAATCATATCATTGTTGCGGCGTGCAACCCAATCCAAATATATCATTGTTGCGGCGTATAAGCCGATCCAAATATATCATTGTTGTGGCGTGCAACCCGATCCACATATACAATCAACAACAACCATAACAAGAGTCCCGTCAAGGGATCAATAAGGAACTACACCATCCCGGCAAAGGAATCAACAGTATAAGTAAATACCTCCCGGCAAGGGAAAACCAGCTATAGCCAAACTTGTTCCAACATCTACTACCTCAACTAACACCAATGCTCAACCATAAGTAATCTCTACGAGAATAATTATAAACCTTGCTCATCACAGAGAGTCAACAACTTAGGCATTCGTAGTATTTCTCAATAACACAATGATTTCAATTTAAGACTCACGGTCATGCTCGACACCGACGTATAGATACTCGTCACCATGCCTATACGTCGTACTCAACAAGAAACAAGTAGAAAATAGGACACAACTCCTAATCCCTGAAGTTAAGGTTAGACCAAACACTTACCTCGATGCCACGAACACAGTTCAAGCCTCAACTATAGCTTTACCTCGTGATTCCACCACCAATTCGCTCGTATCTAGTCACAAGATACTTAATTACATCAATGAATGCTAAATAAACAATTTCTAATGCATGGAAATAAGTTTTCTAAAGGTTTTTCCCAAAAAGTCAAAAATCAGCCCCAGGCCCACATGGTCAAAACCCGAGGTTCGAACCAAAACCCAACTACCCGTTCACCCATGAACTCAAATATATAATTTGTTTTGAAATCGGACCTCAAATCGAGGTCCAAATCCCTATTTTTTGAAAAATCTAGGTTCTACCCAAAACACCCAATTCCCCCATGAAAATCAATGATTTTGAGTTGAAAGCATGTTAAAAGATGTTAATGATTGAAGGAAACGAGTTAAAATTGACTTACAGTCGATTTGGAAGATGAGTTGTTCTTGGAAAATCGCCCTAGGGAGTTTGTTTGAAAAGATGTGAAAAGAAGGTTGAAATTCGTCTAAATATAAAAGTTGCAGGTCTCAGATGTGGGAATTGCGAATAGGGGTTCGCAATTACGAACCCTTCAGGAAATTTAGACTTTCGCATTTGCGAAGAGAAATGTCGCATTTGCGACTTTGCATTTGCGACACATAGGTCGCATTTGCGACCTCAAGCATTACAGGGGAGTTTCGCATATGCGAAAGGAGTCTCGCATTTGTGAGACTGGAGCTGGCCTGGCTTTCTTCGCAATTGCGACAAGCCACTCGCATTTGTGATACCGCATTTGCGAGCCAGGCTTCACAAATGCGAAGCCTGCAGGCCTGCTATGCACAGCTGAAAATCTGCAATTTTTCTAAGTCCAAAATACACCCCGTGGCCTATCCAAAACTAACCCGAGCCCTGGAGGCTCCAAACCAAACATACACACAACCTCAAAAACATCCTACAGACTTATTCCTGTAATCAAATCACCAAAATAACATCATGAACATCGAATTAAACCTCAAAGTCAATGAAATTTCTCAAAACTTCTTTAAACATCAAATTTTGCATTTAAGGTCCGAATCACGTCAAATGTATTCCGTTTCTTGCCAAACTTTACCAACAACACATATAAATCATACTGAACCTGCACCGGGCTCCGGAACCATAATATGGGCCCGATACCACCGGTTTCACATAACATTTCAAATTCAAAAGCCTTTATATTTTTCAGGATACAATTTCTTTCAAAAATTCATTTCTCAGGCTTGGGACCTCGGAATTCGATTCCGAGCATATGCCCAAGTCCCATATTTTTCTACGGACCCTCCAGGACTGTCAAATCACGGGTCCGGGTCCGTTTACCCAAAACGTTGACCGAAGTCAAATTAATTTATTTTATAGTCAAAATTTATCATTTTTCACGGATTTTCACATATAGGCTTTCCGGCTACGCGCCCGGACTGCGCACGCAAATCGAGGTGATGCTAAAAGAGGTTTTTAAGGCCTCAAAATGCAGAATTCAATTTAAAAATAAGTGATGACCTTTTGGGTCATCACATCCTCCACCTCTAAAACAATCGTTCGTCCTCGAACGGACTGAAGAAGGAAGAACCTGAGTCGGGGAAAAGATAGGGATAACGGCTCCGCATATCGGAGTTGGACTCCCAGGTCGATGCCTCAGCACCTCTCCACTGAAAACGAACAGAAGGAAAACTCTTCGATCTCAACTGACGAACCTGCCGGTCTAGAATATCTACCGGCTCCTCCTCATAAGACACGTCCTTGTCCAACTGGACAGTGCTGAAATCTAGCACGTGGGATGGATCGTCGTGATACTTCTGAAGCATGGACACATGAAACATTGGATGCACGGCTGATAAGCTCGGTGGCAACGCAAGTCTATAAGCCACCTCTCCCACTCGATCAAGAATCTCAAACGGGCTAATGAACCTAGGGCTAAGCTTGCCCTTCTTTCCAAATCTCATCACGCCCTTCATAGGCGACACCCGAAGTAATACCCGCTCACCGACCATGAATGCCAAATCACGAACCTTACGGTCGGCATAACTCTTTTGCCTGGACTGAGCTGTACGAAGCCTGTCCAGAATGATCCTGACCTTATCCAATGCATCCTGTACTAGATCTGTACCCAACAACCGAGCCTCTCCCGACTCAAACCATCCAAACGGCGACAGACACCGCCTACCACATAGAGCCTCATAAGGAGCCATCTGAATACTCGACTGGTAGCTATTATTATAGGCAAACTCTGCTAAAGGCAAGAACTGATCCCACGAGCCTCCAAAATCAATGACACAAGCTCGGAGCATATCCTCCAAAATCTGAATGGTCCGCTCGGACTGCCCGTCCGTCTGAGGATGAAATTTTGTGCTCAGCTCAACCCGTGTGCCCAACTCTCGCTGAACAGCTTTCCAGAAATGTGAGGTAAACTGCATACCTCGATCCGAAATGATAGACACAAGCACCCCATGAAGACGAACAATCTCCCGGATATAAATCTCAGCTAATCTCTCGGAAGAATAGGAGACTGCCACAGGAATGAAATGTGTTGACTTGGTCAACCTATCCACAATAACCCACACTGCATCGAATTTCTTCTGAGTCCGCGGGACTCCAACAACGAAATCCATAGTGATACGTTCCCACTTCCACTCAGGAGTCCATAATGCTCGTACTTAACCTACTGACAATTCAAACACCGAGCCACATACGCGATGATGTCCTTCTTCATTCTCCTCCACCAGTAATGTTTTGGTAGGTCCTGATACATTTTGGAGGCGCCCGGATGAATAGAGTATCGGGAACTATGGGCCTCCTCTAGAATCAACTCCCGAAGTCCATCCACATTAGGCACACAAATACGACCCTGCATTCTCAAAACTCCATCATCTCCTAGTGTGACCTGCTTGGCATCTCTGTGTTGCACCGTGTCTCTAGGACACACAAATGGGGATCATCATACTGCCGATCTCGGATACGCTCCCATAATGAAGAACGAGCGACTGTGCAAGCTAACACACGGCTGGGCTCAGAAATATCCAACCTCACGAATTGATTGGCCAAAGCCTGAACATCCAAAGCAAGCGGTCTCTCACCGACCGAAATATAAGCTAGACTGCCCATACTGGCTGACTTCCTACTCAAGGCATCGGCCACCACATTGGCCTTTCCCGGATGGTATAAGATAGTGACATCATAATCTTTCAATAGCTCCAGCCACCTTCTCTGACTCAAATTTAACTCCTTCTGTTTGAACAAATACTGCAAACTCTTGTGTTCCGTGAACACTTCACATGCCACGCCATACAGATAATGCCTCCAAATCTTCAGCGCATAAACAATGGCTGCTAACTCCAAATCATGGACTGGATATTTCTTTCCAGGAGGCGGCCAATGTGGCCAGGAGGGTCGAGATGGTTTTGTCACGGGGAGGTGGTCAGGGGTCTGACAAGAGACCCCGTTATTCAGGCAGATTCAGTGGTACCTCGTCTGGAGGCTGGGATTCTTATGGTAGAGGCCATCCTCCTAGGCCCTTCCATTCATCGCTTCAGGTTTCTCACGATGCTTCAGGTGGTCGTGGTTCTCATATACAATATTCTGATCAGCAGCCCTACAGTGCACCACCAGCTCCTATCAGTGCACCGCCGCTCCAGAGTTTTCGGGGTGGTCATTCAGGTCGTCAAGGTCAGTCTCAGTTTCCTCAGCCGCAGCACTCAGGTGGATGTTTTGAGTGTGGTGAGTATGGTCATATCCGGAGGGCTTGTCCGAGGATAGTGGGCACTCAATCGCAGCAGCAGGGTTCCCGTGCTATGGTTCAGGCACCAGATACTCCACAGCCAGCCAGAGGTAGGGGTAGAGGTGCTAGAGGTGGAGGTAGAGGTGCTAGAGGTGGAGCTCAGGCCGTTATGGGTGGAGGCCAGCCAGCAGCAGGCCATCCAAGAGATGTAGTCCTAGGTGGTGGGGCCCAGTCCCGATTTTATGCTCTTCCTGCTAGGCCGGAGGCTGAGGCTTCCGATGCAGTTATCACAGGTACGGTTTTGGTTTGTAGTAGGGGTGCTTCAAGGCTATTTGATCCAGGGTCTATCTACTCTTATGTGTCATCTTATTTTGCGCTGTATCTGGTCGTGCCCAGTAATTCTCTGAGTATTCCTGTTTATGTGTCCACCCCCGTGGGTGATTCTATAGTGTTAGATCGTGTTCATCGTTCTTGCATGGTTGTGATTGAGGGTTTTCAGACCCGAGTAGACTTATTGCTGCTGGACATGGTCGATTTTGATGTCATACTGGGGATGGACTGGTTGTCACCTTACCACGCCATCTTGGATTGTCATGCCAAGACAGTAACCTTAGCCCTACCGAGTTTACCTCGTTTAGAGTGGAGAGGGACTCATGGTCATTCTACCCGTAGTGTTATTTCATATATGAAGGCTGGCGAATGGTCGAGAAGGGGTGTTTGGCCTATTTGGCATATGTTCGTGATTCCAGTGCTGAGATTCCTTCTATTGAGTCTGTGCCCGTTGTTCGTGAGTTTCCTGAGGTATTCCCTTCAGACCTGCCGGGTATGCCACCCGACAGGGATATTGATTTTTGCATTGACTTGGCTCCGGGCACTCAGCCCATTTCTATTCCACCATATCGCATGGCCCCTCCTGAGTTGAAAGAGTTTAAGGAGCAGTTGCAAGACTTGCTTGATAAGGGCTTCATTAGACCAAGTGTCTCGCCGTGGGGTGCGTCGGTGTTGTTTGTCAAGAAGAAGGACGGATCAATGAGAATGTGTATAGATTACCAGCAATTAAACAAGGTCACAATCAAGAATAAGTACCCATTGCCGAGGATTGAAGATTTGTTCGACCAGCTTCAGGGTGCCCATGTGTTTTCTAAGATCGACTTGAGATCTGGCTACCATCAATTGAATATTAGGGCATCCGATGTTCCTAAGACAGCTTTCCGCACTCGGTACGGGCATTATGAGTTCTTGGTGATGTCATTCGGGTTGACGAATGCCCCGGCAGCTTTTATGGATTTGATGAACCGAGTGTTCAGGCCTTACTTGGATTCGTTCATGATAGTCTTCATCGACGATATCTTGATTTATTCCCGCAGTCAGGAGGAGCATGAGCGGCATTTGAGAGTGGTTCTTCAGACTCTGAGAGATAGACTGTTCGCCTCGGCTGTATTATGTAACACACTCTTATGGGATCAGTTCATATGCTTGGGCAGTATTATGTAACACTATTCTTATGGGATCGGGTCATTCACCTCGACAAAGTACACTATTCTTATGTGATCGTACCGTACGCCACGGCAAAATCATGCGTGATATTTGATAAGGAGACAACATTTCTATGAATCTATCTAACCAGAGACGTGATATCTTTAAGGTTATTGATGCGACATATTCTATTAGCGGTAGTATTCAATATTTGAGGATTTTTTTTTACTCTTCAGTTGAGGATCGTGCTATGTACAAATATCTGACTTTACTATTTCACTTTCCATGCTTCATACCTGTCTACTTTTATTGTACTTGATTTATTGGACCACTAGTAAGTGTCGATGTCGACCCCTTGTCACTACTTCTTTAGGGTTAGGCTAGATACTTATCGGGTATGCATTGATTTATGTACTTATACTATATTTCTGCACAAATTATACAGGTACTGAGACAGGTACATTTGGTGGTCATTTGGGCGCGTAGGCGCAGTTACTGGGGAGACTTTCTGGTGAGCTTCTCTCCATGCTACGATCCGCAGCACACAAAGGCAATGTCCTATCCATTTATTGTATTCTGTCTATTTTCTATTCTAGATAGTTGTCGCCGTAGCATTGAATATTTTAGTAGATGCTCATGAGCTTGTGACATCGGGTTTTGGGGTTTCTAGTGGATGTTCAAAGTTGAATCTAATATTATTATCACTTCATTTTTTTGTATTATTCATACTCGTATTTTGGTAAAGAAGAACATATTTTCCCATGAGTTCCACATTTAATTCTATTTATTTAATGAATTTTTTTTATTTTTAAAAGTTAATAGATAATCACTTTGGAGGTTCACGCGTTGGCTTGCCTAACAGCATAATTAGGCACCATCACGGCCTATTATGGGATTTGGGTCGTGACGGCTTGGTATCAGAGCACTAGGTTCACTTAGGTCTCACAAGTCATGAGCAAGTATAGTAGAGTCTTGTGGATTGGTACGGAGACATCTGTACTTATCTTCGAGAGGCTACAGGGTTGTTAGGAGAACTTCCCTTTTCTTGATTCCTTGTCGTGCAATTTGATTTTGTTGAAGCTTATGTACTTATTTCCTTCCTACTCATTCGAAAATGACGTGGAGCACTTCATATCAGTTGGGCATCGAGAAGTTGTGGTGGTGCTACAGGTGTGGTGCAGGATGTTTTTCCCTGGGTTATGAGGGCGGATTACTATCATTTCTTCATATAAGGGTGTTCGATCATTAATCTGGTGTTGGTGTTGTCCTTGGTTTCGGGACTATACGCAGTACATTCTGATGTTTCTTGCATTGTTATCGCATAGTATTAGTGCGAACAGTAGGTTGTTCAGTTATGTGTCACGGTATTAAATGCATCAGGACGAGGATTATTCGGTTCCTGACTGGAAGGTTTGATATTTAATTCCAATGCATGAGAAGCAATTGGTCTATCAATGTTCAGGGTTTGGCCGACGAAGTGGCAAGATTGGTATTTCCAACTTGATGGGATTCTTGTCTGTGTTGTCATTCTCATTCGAGCTCACTAAGGATTGTTTGTATCTTGGTCTTAATTTGTTTTCCTTTAGGGGTACGACATTGCGAAGTGGTACCTAAGAAGAAGTTATCGGAGATGGCAATGTGTTACAACTTCATGATCGAATCGATGTTTCCAGTGTTGATAGTTCGAGGGAGATCATCCTTTTGGTGGCTTCTATACCTAGGAAGTTTGGATATGACGAAGAGAGTTTAAATGGAGTATAGAGGAATGTGAATTCTCAGTTATCGTTTTGGGATGCAATATAGCTTTGAGACCTTATGTCGATGTTAATGGAATGAACAGATTCTTACGGCTAACGGATGAGTGTGGACCTAGAGAATTAATTAATTTCATAATGGATACATCTATGGCAATGTCGTTGGAGGATGTCGATATGAGGTTACACACGTAGGTTATCTCATGTGAAAAGGTCAAGGGTTGCATGACTTCTAATGAAGTTCCTATAAAGAGGTATGGCAACTATCTAATGGGATGCATGTACTATGATGTGGGCTTAGATCGCTTAAAGAAGAAGGTGTGACAGTTAGGAGGTCGAGTGTGCATTTTTGGTTGATAATTTGGGATGTGTTATGATTAGTGCAACAAGAGCTTGTGAGAAATTTGGCTAAGTAACGGTGTGAGATCATGGTATCTAGGAGTAGAAGTCATTGTGAATTCTTGGATTTTATTATGTGTGTGAGCACGTGATTTTTGCCCTAAGCAAATTATTCCAAAAGTTTCAAATAAAATGATTTTACAATTTTTGTGGGTTTTGTTGAATTTGGTGTTAATTGATTGCATGATAATTCATATTAAAAAATACAAAATATGCATTTGCATTTAGGTATTTAATTTCACATCTTTAGTATTAATTAGGTATTAATTTGTTTTAGAACAAAAATTAGAGAAAATAACAAAAATAGTTTCTTTGCACTTTTGATTGTTAATTGTTGAATTTGTTGCGAAATAGATTTTAAGCAGTTTTAGGAATCAATCAGCTTAATGTTGGAAATATATTAGGTCTTCATTTTTTTTTTTTTGCGTCTTAATAAATCAAAAAATATAAAATACAAAATGAAATAAAAGAAGAGGAAATTACAATAAAAGAGGGTGATAAAGAAAAAATAGTTAATAATTGAGCTCAATTTAATCAAAATCCCCAGCCCAATTCGTTTGACCCAACAAAATCGACCAGTCCAGGCCCAAGCCCCGCCCACCCGGCCTGCCCTTTTAATAGGCAAAACGACGCCGATTGGCGCCGATTAGATCTGAGCCGTCCATCACCCTTCATCCAATGGCCCACGTTTAATCAAAGCATCAAATAAAACTGTCTAAAAATATCCCCAAACCCTAAAACATAATCCCCCTTCCTCGTACAAATCCCTCCCTCTAACGCCACCATCGCCCCACCACGCCTCCGCCACTCCTCCGCCCTAACTCTGCCGCCGGAAATCGCCCACGGCGGCGGAGAACCTCCAAACGCCACCAAAATTACACCCCTGGTTCTCCTTCTCCTCCCCTTTACGAATCCACCACCCGTTTCCCTCAAATCCCGGCCAAATTGCTCGAATATTGAATCTAGACTTTTCCGGCCAAAACCTTACCTTGTCCAAACGGCCCCAAACTCATACCCTACACTCCCCTGAACTCCCTTATCCCTAATCCCTAACCAAAACCCCTCAAATCCCACCGGAACTCGTTGCATTTCAAATCTAGGGTTTTTGAAGTCGGGTCTGTTTTAAGATATTTTGGAGTCAGTTGGTTTTTTGTTTAATGTTATAAGCCTATTTCTGACGAAATAGACAAATAACATTAATCAAAAATCAATTTAGACGGGCTAAGCCATATGGAGTCTGGAATCAGTAAGTTTCTTAATTTGATTCTTGTGTAATTTTGTTTTGATTTTTATTCTTAGTTCAATATTTGTTTTCGCCTTGCTCTTATAACTGCTTTTACCTTTTTAGTTTAATTTTGTTTGGATTAGTTTACTTTTATTCTGATTTTGTTTAATCCTGTCTTGGTGATTTTTGATTTTTTGTTCGAATATATTTTGATGTATGTTTCAGTTTAGTGTTCGTTTTCTATTAGCCTAAGTTTAAATTTCTTCTAATGTGCTTCACTTCTGTTTAGTCAGTATTAGATTTTGATTAGTAATTTCTTTGTTGCTTAGTTAGTTTTAGTTTAGTTCGTCTGGTTATAGCTGAATAAATCCATGAGTAGCTGTAGTTAGATTTAACCAGGAAAAGAAAAGGAGTTGGGGTGGGGTTAGATCAATTTAGTAATTTCAGGTTGAATTCAAGGGTAATTTAGATATTTAGGATTGGATAGCACATGGTAGATGAAACTAGAGTCTTCTAGGGCCTTCTAGACTAGGACTTTAGTTGTAAGTGCAAGAAACATAGTGTACTAACTTGAGGAACAAGTTAATAAGTGAGGGACTAAAAGGAAAACAGAAAAACTGAGGGCTACCCATCAGTTTGCCTATATAAGGCAGTCATTTCTGCCTTAACAAAGGAGGAAAAAAAACGTTTTTGGAAGCTCTAAAAAACTCCCCCCAAAACGTATTCCATAGTTTCCAGAAGCTAAGATTCGAATTTCAGATCCAAATACTAGATCTGGAATTTAAAACCCCTTTTAGATCAGACAGCCNAATTGCATAAAAATACTGTTCTCTTGGAACTCTCTTAGATTAAGTTTGAATTTCAGCCGTAGATCAAGTTTTCAGTTCAACAGAGGTTTAAAAATGATTTGAGTATCTTCTAGATCTTGTTTGGTTCAAGTTCAGGGAATTCTGGTTGATTTCGAGTATATTTTGGTCCAATCATATCTGGTTTCGTTTGCTTTCGGTGTTTAATCTGCTGCTAGTCATTCCTGGGTTTGCTGTGATATTTTTGGAGTTGAAATCGATCTAGCTGCTTTGAATTTGGGCTGCTGTTCGTTACTGCTTTAGCTGACTTCCTTCTTCTTCACCTTTGTTCTAATTTCCAGGTATATTCTTAGACTCAAGTGATGTGGAAGCTTGCATTAATGTGCATGAACACAATTTGAAGTTGAATGATGAAGCTTTGCCTATTTGCACGTATACTTTCTGTTGTTGTTGTTTAGCTTAGGAAATCCAGTTTAAGTGAGTCCTTTGAACGATGTTTTAAAGTGTATTAATTAGGACTTTATAGACTGTACTGAACTGCTGCATTTCTGTCTAATTTTATGGTTAACCTGTTGAATAATGTTAGATGCGATTAGTTCTAGTTTATTGCCATGTTTGAGATTTACGTTCAGGGTGTAACAGTGGCTTAACAGTGATGGTTTAGTGTTATTAAAAACATTAGAACATATTGCCTTGACTTGAATCTGGAAACAGCTTGTGTATCTCTCACTGAAATTCAAAGTGTCATTTGTGACCCATAAGGATTGATTACCTTAGTGTGCTTGTCATATTGTTAATTGAAATCAGAAATGAACATTGGAAATACATTCAGGTTTAGACCGTGACTAATTTGTGTTTGAAAAGTATTAACCAGGGTTAAATGACTGCCAAAAAATCAGGAAATAATGGTATGCAAACAATTTTGAAATTTACGTTGAGTTTTGAATTCCAAACTGTTTATCTATTAACGAGTTGTTGAGCCCAATTGTGATTAAAATTACAATCCAGAGGTCCAAATGAAACTTCGTATTGGATCTGGGCTCACTTATGAGCCAAATCTGATGGCCCCTACTAGGACCGGACTTGGACTTAGAATTTGCTTGTGCAGGGCCCATGTTGGGGCCACTTTGTTCTTACGAGTAAGGCTGAATTTGTTTAGGGCCGGTTTTGAGGCCCAAGACACGGAAAATGCATCAATACTAATTAATTAGGGTCGTTTAGAGATAAGACTTAATAGAAGAATCATAGTTTCTTTTAGGTCGGCCTTTGTAAAAAATAAAACGAGGTACGCCGCGCCAAATAAAATCACAAATTGCATGGCCCTCTTTAATTACTTCTTTAAAAAATATTTAGACCTCGGGACGAGCCATTTAGCGAATTCCATGGCCTCCCGCAGAGTTAATAATACGTTAGTTGCTTTAGGCGCGTATTTTAACAATATTACCTTCCTAAAAGTGGGTGCACATTTATGTGACCCAAATCCAAATCTCAACGAAGTCGAAATGTGTTAACAAATCATGAGTGCACTGGTGCGACGTGGTTCGAGACACATTTTCACGACGTTGCAATTCTTATTAAAAATAAAAATAAAAGCGGTTTACTAATAAAAGCTCATAAGCTAGAACACATTTTGAAATCAGATAAAATCAAATATAACAGTTGAGCGACCGTGCTAGAACCACGGAACCCGGGAATGCCTAACACCTTCTCTCGAGTTAATAGAATTCCTTACTCGGATTTCTGGTTCGCGGACTGTTAACAGAGTCATAATTTCCTCGAATCGGGATTCAACCGGTGACTTGGGACACCATTAATCTCCCAAGTGGCGACTCTGAATATTAATAATAAATCCCGTTCCGATTGTCCTTTAATTGGAAAACTCCTTTACACCCTCACAGGTGTAGGAAAAAGGAGGTGTGACAATGTGTCTTAAATCCAAGTGGGGGAGCCTACCGTTGGTAATTTGGTCACGTGGTTTTAAGTCTGTGCAGTTTTTGGTTATCGGTACGTTGTTGGATTAGTTATGATTGGGGAAGAGAACATCAGGGGTGATTCGAGCAACGAATTTGATCGATGTGCTACATTTCACCTTATTGATATGTGAAGGCTGTTGAATGATTCAGATTGGATATTTCTTTGCGAATGTGATGTGCAAGGGAAGGGATTTATTCGGTTGTCATTGTAGGAGTATTCATATGCTAACGGAGCACTAGTTGTTTGGTTTTATACTTTTGATCAGCTTAGAGTGCGCGACTCTCAATAATGGTTATAGTAAGATTTAAAGTGTCGTGCCTAAGGATTTTTGGGTTCTTACATGGCTAAGGATTGAGTATTGTAGTGGATTATAAGGACTTGGAGTATTTCTATGTTGTCATCGGGTCCGCGGTGCAGTGTTATATAGATACAAGAAACAGATTCGGATTCGTAGAAGGTCTCCTCAGAAAAGGTGTAGCAGTTGGAGGTACTATCGAGTGCATGAGGGGGTATAAAATAGCTTAGGCGTATTGAGACGACGTGGTTATGATTTGGGATCACTCGGGATGAGTGTCGGTTGAGATCCATTGTATGCTGGAAAAGAGAGGTATTATTTTAGAGGTAAGTCAAGAGAAATCTGACGAAGTTGGGTTAGTTTAGTAGTGGCTTAGATCAGCATGGTAGGGGAAATGATTGATTCCTTCGGTAAGTTAGGCTAAGCAGGTGTTGTAGAAAAGACTTGCTGGTTGGCAGAATGCATGTTTTGAGTGATCTAGAAGACTCAGTTTTGATGGCTCAATTATGTGCAGATGGGTCCCAAAGAATTTATGGCGGTTACAACAACAATTTGAGGTTGTGTCTTCTACGGTTATGGGAAGTTGGTTGTGTGTTGCAATTCTTCTTCTGAAATGAGTTGAGAGAAAGGTTTCTAGCCGATGAAGTATTTATTCTACTGGTGGCTCAGGAGTTATGATGAAATTCTTGTACTCTTGCATAATAGCATGATAGGTGTAGTGAGCGGTGTAGAATTGGGATTAAAGGATCAAGGTTGTAGTTCTGTTTTGGAAAGGATGCCACGAGCTCGGAGGAACGGGGAGAGATTTCAGATGTTTAGAGTATACTGGCGCTACTTTAGTGTCACTTTAGAATGGTGTGCTCTATGGAAGAGGAATGTGTATTGATCTGCGGATAATTGACCAGCACTACAGAAATAGCATGGTTAACAACTATTGATGTTCCTATTTTGTCACTTGGTGCAGAAGGTTGTGGGAGTTTCTCCCATAGGATGATTATGAGGTGATGCATCGGATATTTAAGTAGTACAAGTTGAGGTCAGGTACAAAGATTCTGGTACTATCGCAGATTTTGGAGAGTTTATGTTTGAGAGACACAATATTCCTGTGGTTGAAAACTGTGGAAGTTTGTTCAAAATTTGATGGTTGTTTGTATGTATCATGAATGGGGTCATTATGGATCTTGAAAGGACACTTAGCTACTTTGAGATGTTCGGATCGGTTTAGAGGTCCACTGGCGGGCCTAATATGAAGATACATTCTACACCAGATCGAATAGTTTATACAGCACAACATTTGTCTATGGATGAGTCTTCGGGCATGGTGAATGTTATTCTTGTCGTTGTCTGCTTTATGTGTTACTTTTTTATGCCATGTATGTTGTGAGGCAGCTTGATTATTCACGTGTGTGTTGTGATACTGTAGTCTTGTAGTGTGTTATGAGCGAGATGGCTTTCGAGATGCTGATTTGTTTATTGCAGCTTAGTTGTGCTTGGGCCTTTGTAGCGTATGATGCTATCTGTCTCCCCAGGGCTATGTTTATACACTTGGCATGCCTGTGGTTGTTATATGTGTGTCTAGTGAGTATGAGCATTTTTTGCTCGATGGGTATACCCATGCAGATTGGTATGTGTGGATCAGGTAGCACGACGTCACGGGTATGATGTTTGGATCGGGTTGCGCGCCATAATGATATCATGTGTGGATCAAGTTGCACGCCGCAAAAGTGAAATGTTGTTTATGAATCCTTATACAATTTTGTGTATTTTGCTTATCCTCTATGGGATAGATTCATAGTATTTTGTTTGGTGGTTATACCTGTTACGCATGCTGGATAGTTCTGTACTTGGGTTTCCTTTCCTTTTTGGTCATGTTCGAGTTAATGCTAGTTGGGCGGACGGACCGCGTCATATGAAATTTTTGATGATGTCTTATGTGGATTGTCGGGCGAGCAGCTTGTACTATGTGAGATGGGGTTGTTGGACCTGGAACCAATGCAATCGGATTTGTAAAATGTATGTTAGAGGGGGAATGTCGTTAATCAGTTCAGAATGCGGCAATGGTTCTTGTCGAACGGAAGAACTCTATGATTTATTGATTTTATGGGTTGTTATGAGATTTTGTACATCTCTTTCATTGTTGCAGTTTTGTAAGGGTTGGAGCAGGACTTTTATGTGTCATGAGGTATATTACCGGTACCGAGTTCGAAAATTGCAGCCACTGTGGTTAGAAGATATTATTATGGGCTTATGAAATATGTGATGCATTGTGTGGTTACAGCCTGGGTGTATGATTATGTTTTATACGGCTTGTTGATAATGATACAGTGTATGTATGCTAGAATCGGACACTATAGGAAATTTAGGATATTGGAATTTGGTTCTAAGACTTGTGAGCTAAGGTAGCAGGAAGGATCTTTGTCTGGGTTGAGCTAATGTGCTCATATGGACTGTGATGGCACGGGTAGGTGCACGAGAATTTATTTAATGATTTTGGCAACTTTGGAATGGTTCTTGGCATATTCGAGGATGTACATTTGTTTAAGGGAGAATGTACCGACTCGACAGGCCGTTTTGAGCTCTAGCATGTCGTTTGGCAGTTTGAGACCTCGAGTAGTTCACTTTATGTATTAGGACTTGCACGTGTAGTTGGTTTCGATCTTCGAGAAGTTTGTAGTTGATTTGGAAGAACAATTCTCAATTTGGAAGCTTTAAGTTGGAAAAATTTAGAAAGGTTTGAGTTTTGAGTAAACGATCTCGGAATCAGGGTTTGAAGGTTCCTAAAGGCTCGTAAGGTGATTTCAAACTTGGGCGTATGCCCAGGTTGAGTATCGGATGGTCCGGTAGCAATTCGGCGCTTATTATTGAAAGTTGCATTTTTGAAGATTTTTGAATTAGTTAAGTTTGACTTATAGTGAACTTTGGTGTTATCGGACTTCGAGCAGTGTTCTAGTACCTTGGATAGGTTCATTTTATTGGTTGGAACTTATGCGTGAAGTTTGGTCGCAATCCTGAATGTCTTAGTGTGATTCGGACGCGTTCGATGGAGTTTGAAGGTTTGAAAGTTAAAAAAAATTTGATTGATGATTCATGGTTTTGATGTTATTCGTGCCATTTCGAGACTTTGGATAAGGTATGGGGACTTGTTGGTATGATTGGAGGGGGTCCCGGGGACCTCGGGGGCATTTCGGAATTATTTTGGACCATTTCCCTTTATTTTATGATTGCTGGTTTTTGGTATCAGGGTGTGCATCGCGATCGCGTGTTGCTGTTTGGGAGCTATGAAGAATTGTTCTTCGCGATCGCGGCTGGGGGCTCGCGATGTGGTGCTTGATCTGGGTGCAGTTCGTGTTCACGTGGTGAGGACCGTGAACGTGATGTGTTTGTAGGGCTGGCCTGGTTTGGGCGGATGCTTATCATGATCGCATGGTAGAGTTCACGATCGCGGAAGGTAACTTCTGAGGGATGGAAGGCTTGGCCTTCGCGTTCACAGAGCTGGGCTCGCATTCGTGTTGGTCTGGGTTGCTGTTCGCGACTGCGAGGGAGTAAATTCCAATGGTGGCAGGATTGGCATTCGCGATCGCGAGGGTAATTCCGCGATCGCGAAGAGGAAGTGCCTGGGCAGAATAAAAGTTGCAAATCGGGAATTTGCTTATTTCAACTTATTTCTCTCTTGCTAAGGCAATTTTGGGGCGATTTGAAAGAGCCATTTTAATCATCTATCATGAGGTAAGTGATTTTTCACTTGTTGTGGTTAAATACATAAATTATAAATGGATTTTAACATAAAAATTTATAGAAATTGTGAGATTTTAGGAGAAAATCTAGAGGGGGAAATTACCTCGTAGTTACTATATTTATTATGTGCTACTTGTTATGGGAGCTACGCAAGTATGAGGTGACGAGTGTTCGTGCATGTGCTAGATTCATGATCATGTTCGACCAGACTTAGACTCACACCATCTCTTAACTGTATTGCTTGAGTTATCATTGCCTATTTAAATGCCTTAATTTACATTTTGTCTAAGACTATACTTGCGTAGAGTATCGGATGTGCAACATTAGATACTTGACGAGCTACTTGATTAATCATGGAAATTTTACTTCTCTTTACGAATTCTCCCGTGTTGTGCGTATTCGTCCGAAAGTTTACTTAAATTTCATAACTCACACGTATATTTGTAAGTGGGGTCAGTGGCCTGTTAAAGTTTCATATGCTTATGGGATCGGGCTGAAAGCCTCAGCAGTACTCTTATGAGATCGGGTTGTTGCCTCGACAGTATTATGTAATACACTCTTATGGGATCGGAGCGTTCACCTCGGCAGTATTATGTAACACTATTCTTATGGGACCGGTCGTTCGCCTAGGCAGAGTACACTATTCTTTTGGGATCTGACCGTACTCCACTGCAGGATATCATGCCATCATTCTTATGGGACCGGGTTATTCGCCTCGGCAGCATTGCGCGTGATATTCTTTAAGGAGTCAGTGTATCTATAAATCTACTTGACTTGAGACGTGATATCATAGAGATTATTGATCTGGCATACATTCCATTCGCGATAGTATTCGTCATTCGAAGATAATATAAATGTTTTTTATACAATAAAATCAATTACAAAGTAATTACAAATAAAATTTCAGTGATAAGTATTAGTTATTGACCTATTTAAAATAATTACTAACTGTTATAAGATAACTAGATAAGTATTAATTGATAGACTTATTTTTATGATAATTACTATAAGACATCAAATTAGACTGATAGTATAAAAGAATTTTACATTGTCAATTAACTTAAAATTTTGTATCTTCTTTTGAATTCTCATGATTTCCAACTCTCACAACTACCTAATCCTCGGGCAATGCAAATAATAACAGAATGCAATCTCATCTTTCCTACTCTCTTTGTCTCTATCACTCTCAAAGCACACTCTTAAAGAAATGAAAGAAAATGAATTTAGTGATAGAAATATTAACAGGAACACTATTTTACATTCAAGTAGGCAAAAATACCACAGTGGGAGATTTGAAGAGAGAGATAGGGAATCAAGAAAATCTTCCTGAGAATCATCTCATCCTAATGCTCAATGCATGTGGTGATTTTTTCATGTTGAGTGATGACGAAGTCCCCCTTGCAGAACATGGGGTCAAAGATGGATCTCATTTTTACCTCTTTTTTAAGCATCCCCATAACAATGGTGAAAATCAATATGGTGATGGTGATAATGTCAGTATGAACCTAAAACTCTAACTTCTCAAGGTGATTTTGTTCCTATTACAAATAAATAGATGCGAATTTAGGATTTTAAGTGGTTGATGTGAATTTAATAAGTTCTAATGTTGTGATATGTGATATGATTTTGCCAGGATTTGGATCATGTTACACTTACCCATCTAACATGAATTGATTGTCGGTCCTCTTGGGAAAAGAAGAATTCTAATATGTATTTAGCAAAAAGTATCTCTCGCTATTATTCTGCTGAACTCCACTACATTTTCATATATGTTCTTCTAGGTTTGCTTATGGTTTTCCATTGACATTTCAACACAACCGTTTTTAGTGAAAATTTCTGGTAATTAACATTAGCCATGAAATACCCGGTGGACATATAAGTCAGCTCAAATAAATCAATAAACACAAGTGTATATGGTCAAAATCGAGGAGTACGATTTTGAAGTCTTAAATCAGGCTATAGGCCCGAGTCCGGGAGACTCAGAGTGGGTGTCGTATCCGGCTAAGGGACACCTACTTTGAGGAAGCCGATCTAATGCCTGGCACGGACTGCATCGAGGGCAGCATTGTCCCGAAGTCAATCAAGAAAAAGCGGAAATTTCTCAAGGACACGTGGATTTGGGCATTAATTATAGGATAAGGGTTGTACGAAATTGTGCAGGTCCGTACTAGGCCGTTATACACCTGTACCAATAGAATTCTTTACCTTTATGAGCAAGGTACTATATTGGGGTTTTTTCCTCCTGTATAAAGGGGATCCCAATCATTTTGTAAGGGGATCAGATCATTGACTGCAATAGAACATTCTTATTCTTCTCTTGTTTAACGTGCTCAGCAATTATTCTTCAGCTTTTTTGCCTTTACTTTATTGTTCATACTTTATTGATCTTAGCTGACCTCGAGGTCCCTGGATAGATGAGCTCGAGGCCCCTACTGTCCTGATAACGTTGATTTGGTTTATTATTTCTTCTTACTTATGCTCAATATTACCCATACAATCACTAGTATTAGAATATATCACGTATCTTTAAAACCACAAATTATCTTTAATTGTTACTCACAGTTTTTGAGGTAAACAGTTTGGCGCTCACCGTGGGGCTAAAGATAATAGTGATTATTTTAGTGCTAGTTTTCTGATAACACACGTTATCCTTCACACTTTTTCTTGTCAAAGATTCTTTGATTTCAGGCTTAATCATGTCTAGCACACAAAATGCGCCTGCTCATGACAGTGAGGGACTTGGAGAAAATAGCGGCATAGGGCTCGGTGTACCACCCGTAAACCTTGAGGGAGTGCCAAATGTGGAGCCGGTTGATATCAGCTCCCACAACGCTCTAAACATGGACGCAGGCACAGACCCCGCATGGAACGCACACGGGGAAGCCCGAGCTGGAGGCCAGGAAACACGGGGATTGGAAGAAGGAGGTGTCAGCCTCCAGGTGATATTTGAGATGATGCAAGCTTAGCAAGTCGTCATCGCTCAGCTTCAGAGTCAGAATAGGACTCCTAACACTGCCGAACCAGTAAACGCACAGCATGAACCAGTGCTTGGGAGGCCCGATGAAAGCGGCTCGGGGACTGACCCCACGATCATAAAAATGCTTGAGGAACTGACTAAAAGAATCGAGTCAGGAGAAAAGAAGATAGAAGACAACGATAAAAAGGTGGAAACTTACAACTCCCGGGTAGACCAGATACCCGGAGCACCTTCAGTTTTGAAGGGCCTAGATGCCAAAAATTCATACAAAAACCTTTCCCCCCAAATGCGGCTCCGATGCCCATTCTAAGAAGTTTCACATGCCCGATATACTGAAACATAATGGAACAACTTACCCTAATGAGCATATTACTTCATACACTTGTGGAATCAAAGGAAATGACTTGAAGGATGATGAAATCGAGTCAGTATTGTTAAAGAAGTTTGGGGAAACATTATCAAAAGGAGCTATGATCTGGTATCACAACTTAGATCCTAACTCCATTGACTCATTTGCAATGTTGGCGGATGCCTTCGAAAAAGCGCACGCCGGGGCCATAAAGGTGGCCACAAGAAAATCAGACGTCGTGAGATAACGAGATGCTAAGGGAGTTCGTGTCCCAGTTTTAGATGGAAAGGATGGAATTACCCCCCGGTCTCCGATGACTGGGCAGTCCAGGCCTTTATGCAAGGTTTGAATGAAAGAAGCTCGGTAGAATCTCGACAGATAAAGCAAAACTTGATCGAGTATCCAGCTGTGACATGGTCGGATGTGCACAATCGTTATCAATCAAAAATCAGGGTCGAGGATGACCAGTTGGGAGCCCCTTCGGGCTCAGTTCACCAAATAGGTTCGCAGCCAAGCCCCCGAGGGACACAGACTGGGGATCAAGATCTAACAAAGAAAGATATCAACCGTNAACGACGTCCATCCACCCACGGTCTTTGTCCTCGTCAATACTAACAAATAGAGATTTTAAGGATCGGTGTTGCAACTTTATCAAACCCCCCCCCCCCCCCGATAAAGTTGGAGACTGTACAATCTGATCAAATGATGGAGGGTGAAGGACATCCCCTCGATTTGGTTCGAAAAGAACCTGATTAAGTAAACAATTCGCCAGAAGGAGGGGTAGATCTGGCCGAGCGTCACTCGGTACCGTTGGCAAAAGTCAAGGATAACCGGATCTATGGGACCCTGAGTCGGAATTGCAGGGCCCAGTGTAAACGGATAAGTATATACACTCAAGTACCCCACTTTATATGTGGTGATATCTTCCTCAGAAGAAGGAATCACTACTTCTTTATTGTCCCATTTGCAATCCTCTTTTACTTGATCAAGATCGGCCTTGGTCACCAAACAAATATATCGAGACATAGGCTTGCATCGGCCTGGCGTGGAAACGGGTTTTTCGATTTTGAAATCGGATGTTATCTCACACGGTGGGGGAATGCATTCCTCAATATGAGGTGGCACTACCTGTTTACTCTTGGTCGATCGAGAAGATGAAGGAGCTTTTTCCTTTTGAGGAACAGACTTGGAAGTTTTATCCATCACTATGCGGAAGATCCAAGAAGATGAAAATTGTTGTTAGTAAAGAGAAGGGAGAGTTCAAGGAAACCGAAAAATGCTAAATGAGACTTTGGAAGCACTGAGGGAATAAAGTTTGCAAGGTTATGGGACTTATCTATTTATAAAGATGGTTTAAGGATGCTGAGGAAGCCAAAAGGTCGACCGTCAGCCGCCTACAGTTAATGATTTTGAGAATCGTACAAAAAGCAGCTTTTCAGTCACTTCAACCGATTATGTCATGATATTGACATCAGGACCAAGGCACCGGGAATTAGTTTATCAAAAATCATTAAGGACAGTCTACAAGTCGAGTTCGAGTGGACACTCACTCGACTACTAAGCCCAAGGGCTACCCGAGATCGAGCGAACACTCATTTGGAAACTATCTATAAAGCCCAAGGGCTATCTTTATTCCAAGAATCGAGAAAACATTTGCCCGACTACTAAGTCAAAGGGCTACCCGAATTCGAGAAAGTTCTCACTCGGGGACTACCTATGAAGCCTAAGGGCTAACTTTATTTCGAGTTCGAGCAAATTCTCACTCGACTTCCAAGCCGAAGGGCTTCCTGAGTTCGAGCAAATTCTCATTCGGGGACTACCTATGAAGCCTAAGGGCTAACTTTATTTCGAGTTCGAGCAAATTCTCACTCAACTACCAAGCCCAAGGGCTGCCCGAGTTCGAGCAAATTCTCACTCGGGGACTATCTACGAAAGCCTAAAAGAGCTAACTTTATTTCGAATTCGAGACCTTGCTCTCACCCAACTCGGACTCAGGAGTCCCGGTGTCCCGAGCTCGCATCAAACCAATCTAAGCTTAGCTCGAGGATTAACAAAGATCCTTAAGGGGTATTATGTCAGTCGGTTAAAAACCTAAGGGTTTATTATGTTTCGGATCCAGTATTCGGACTAATCGTTAGAGTTATACACTCGGATTATTCACAATGAACACGAATCGAAGATAGAATAGAGAAATTCTTATATTAACAAAAGATGTTTACAAAGCCCACGAGGGGCCCTTACACAGAAACAAAGAAGCAAAAAAAAAGCCAAAAACCTAATCTAATTTAGGGGGCATATCCCCGAGAGCGACATCTTCGAGGGCCAAGTATGGGTCTTGTCAGCACAACTATTGTGAAGCCACCTCTTAAGACATTGTACCGGTGTGGGATGCAAAAGTTAGTAGATGATAGTACCACCTCATTCCGTGGAAAGCAAAAGGAATGAAGCGCCACACAAGGTTGAAGTTAATAGAGATGAGCAATGGTGTAAAGTTCACATATCTTCTGATACGGGGAGAATTCGGTGCCCTTCTCTCGTTGTCTCGAGCCAACAATACACACAACAACAATAACAACAACAACTTAGTATAATCCCACTTAGTGGGGAAAAATTTTGAAAAAGGGAGCCATGACATAACTGATAAAGTTGCTGCCATATGACCTTGTGGTCATTGGTTTGAACCATAAAAATAAGTGATTAGAGAAAGAGATAGAAAAGGGAAAGGGCTAAAAGTTGATGAAGAAGAAGTGTGTGTAGTTTTTGTTCAGCCAAGTAACCCCCTATTATAGAAGGCCAGTGACGGTTCGGCGACACAAGTGGCCGACCAATGCTAACATACATTCACTGCTTTTGGGGAGATGAACCGGCGGTGCATTCAATGTTTTTGGGAAATGGATCGACGGGACGTTTCGGTCACTTCAGGCACCTATGTCACGAACATGACGTCATCGCATGAGGCTCAGGAAAATTGAGGTTCGAATCATTTCTTATCATCTTATTCTAAGAAATGCGGGGACTATCTGTACATGGTCAAAATCGAGGAGTACGATTTTAAAGTTTTAAATCAGGCTATATGCCCGAGTCCGGGAGACTTGTTTGGATGGTTGTTACCTATTGTATTGTACGTATTGTTATTTTAAATATAATATTAGTTTTGATTGTTATTTAAATTTTATTGTGTAGTAGAATCTATCCAAATGAAGTATTCATCAAAACAATACGGTATAACAGCCATCCAAACAAGTTGAGGGGTCGTTTTGTTTTAAGTTAAAAGAAAATTTAATCATCATACTTATACACCACTTGGTTTCTGGTATAAAATCCTGCATAAATTAATATAATCTTTATATGACTAACAGAGTGTTTAGGGTTTAGTTTTGCACTCCCGTAAGTTTAGCTAAATCATAAACCAATTGCTATATTACTAATTCCGGTATAAGTAGGAATCAACCAACATATTATTTAGTAAGAAAAAAATGTGGGATATGTGAAAGGAGCTAAAGGAATGACAGCTGGACAAGTTAGTGGAGGCATTCATCCAGCTGTCACTAGTTAGTTAGAGTGGCTGAGGTGGTTAGTGCTGATTAGTTGAGGGATTAAATTAGTGGAAGGTATACGTATATATGTGTATGATGTATCAGTTTCTTCTTCTTCTGTACAGAAATATACAAACATTTTCTTCTCTCTCATTCCCTCTGTTCTCATCCTCTCTGCTGCAACTTCAATTCACTCATTGGAACCTCCATTAATGGAGGATGAGCTGTGATTGAACTCAGCTCAACTCACATGGTATCAGAGCGATCGATATTGGTTGCTTCTTAAACTGAATAATCCTTTGTTCGTGTGGTTCAAATTCTCGCTTAAAGTCCAGAAATGGCGGAGGAGAAAATTGATCACACTTATCCATTGTTTCTACATCCTTCTGATACGCCGAGCTCGGTTCTGATTCCAATTCAACTCACCGGATCTGAAAACTATGGATTGTGGCGAAGGACGATGCGAATAGCTCTCCAAGCTAAGCGAAAGCTAGGTTTTGTAACTGGTAAGTGTAAAAAGGAGACCCTTAAGAAGGAATTGCATGAGGAATGGGAGACATGCAATGCAATTGTGCTCTCATGGATCATGAACACTGTTTCATCAAACCTAGTTAGTGGAATAGCTTATGCATCGGATGCATACCTAGTTTGGGAAGATTTGAAAGAGAGATTTGATAAGGTGAATCGAGTTCGAATTTTCCAATTGCACAGAGAAATTGCAACAATTTCGCAGGGAATTGATTCTGTTGACTCATATTTTACTAGACTGAAGGAGATGTGGTTGGAATATGATGCCTTGGTTCCCACACCAGGTTGTGATTGTGCTAAATCTAAGGACTACATTGAGCACCTTCATCGCCAAAGGTTACTTCATTTATCAGTGGTTTGAATGAGACCTATGAACAAGCAAGGAGACAGATTTTGATGAAAACTTTTGAACCAACCTTGAACCAAGCTTATGCGTTGATAATTAAGGATGAAAGCCAAAGGTCTAATCTTATCCAGCCTTGGGAGCCAGAAGAGATCCCATTGCTATGCAGGCTGGACGAGGACAAGGCTACAAAGGAAAAAAACCATTCATGAAGTGTGACTATTGTAAGATGATTGGTCATTTGAAGGAAAATTGCTACAAGTTGATAGGGTACCCTGCAGATTTCAATGCTAAAAGAAAGGTTGTGGCCAATTGTGCAACTGACAATGCAGGGCATGAGGAACATCCACATGCAGGTGGTGGAAAGGCACACAATGATGATCCTGCAGGAGGACACTTCTTTACTGAGAGCCTATACAAACAAATTCTGAACATGCTGAATAAGGATACCACAGTTCCACAAGTCAACATGGCAGGTATTGCTACTGCACTAATGACTGAAAATCCTTGTAGAGAATGGATAGTTGACTCTGGTGCAACTCATCACATAGCAGCTTCCCTAGACATATTGCATTCTAAGACTGAATTGAAAGTTGGTAATGATCAAGTTCATTTGCCTACTGGTGAGAAGACAAATATATCTCATATTGGTAGTGCAACATTTCTTCATGGTATGGAGATTAAGAATGTGTTATATGTTCCTGATTTCAAATTTAATTTGTTGTCTGTGTCAAAACTCACAAAGGAACTCAGCTGCTCTGTCCACCTTTATCATGACTTCTGTGTGTTTCAGGACCTTTGGAGTGGCAGGGTGAAGGGGATTGGTAAGGGAAAGGGAGGTCTGTATGTGGTGAAGGATAAACACATTGCTAGAAGTCTGAGGCAAGCATCAGTGGCAGCAGTTCAGAAACCAGCAGTAGATGGCATCTTTGGCACAAAAGATTAGGTCACACTTCTGTCAGTACAATGAAAAAAATAGATTTCTTACAGCTTAAAGATCTAGATGTTAATAAGGACTGTTCTGTATGTCCATTGGCTAAGCAAAATAGATTAGTTTTTCCTAGAAGTATTACAAGAAGTAGTAATCCTTTACAACTTCTACACATGGATGTCTGGGGACCATACAAGTTTCCCACACATGATAGAAAACACTACTTTCTAACAGTTGTGGATGACTGTTCCAGATATACCTGGGTACATTTACTACAATTGAAAAGTGATGTAATAGTTGTGTTGTAGAAGTTGATGTAGCTGTTAAAACTATTAGAACTGATAATGGAGGAGAGTTCTTTAGCAAACAGCGCATTGATTTGTTTGAACATTATGGCATTATACATCAAAGTAGCTGTGCATACACCCCTCAACAGAATGGGTTAGCTGAAAGAAAACATAGACATATACTAGACACAGCAAGAGCCCAAAACTTTTAGGCAACTATACCAACCAAATACTGGGGAGAATGTATTGTTACTGCTGTTTACATCATAAATAGGCTACCCTCTATCATTTTACAAGGCAGATCACCATATGAACTGCTACACCATCAGAAGCCTTCTCTTGAGCATTTAAGAGTCTTTGGATGCCTGTGCTATGCTACAACTATGCTACATGACAACAAGTTCTCAGCAAGAGCCAAATCTGCTGTACACATGGGGTATTTAGACACACAAAAGGCTACAGGCTCTTGGACCTTGCAACTAATCAATTTTTTGTTTGCAGGGATGTAGTTTTCAAAGAGCATATTTTTCCATTTGCTAAGTCCTCCTCATTGCATCCTGTTAATGCTCCTGCTAGGGGGAGTTCATCAGTTGATCATGAGCATGAACCATTGCAGGGACATGCTGGAGATCATGCATCTGAATTACTGCAGACACTGTGGTAGATAATGTACTTGAACCTGAACTGGATACAACTAATGCAATCCATGAAGATCATGATCATAAAGATGGTGAGGCTGATGCTATTTATGAAGATGATAACAACACTGCTGATGCTGTAGTATCTGAAGAAGATGCAGAAACCTTTGAACCTCAAGCATCTGAACCTTATCAGGATCCACATGATGAACCTGCAGAACCAAGAAGATCTGGTAGAAGTATCAAAGAACTATATGGCTACAAGACTATGTTACCAAGAAAAAGGCACATAGTGTGGCCTTATATCCTATTTCAGATTATTTGTGCTATGATCAACATTCACAGGCATGCAGAAGTTTTGTAGGAAATCTTTCAGCACTCATAGAACCACAGAGTTTTGTAGAAGCATCAGGAGATAAGAGATGGATTGAGGCAATGAAACCAGAAATCAAGGCATTGGAGGACAACAAAACATGGGAGATAGTAGACTTGCCCAAAGAAAAAAACACAATTGGGTCAAAATGGGTGTACAAAATCAAATACAAAGCTAATGGAGATATGGAAAGGTTCAAGGCCAAGCTAGTAGCAAAAGGCTATAGCCAAAAGGAAGGGTTAGACTACCATGAGACCTTTTCACCTGTTGCCAAAATGGTAACTATAAGGTCAGTTATTGCAGTAGCAGCATCAAAAGGGTGGAACATGTATCAAATGGATATGTATAATGCTTTCCTGCAAGGGGACTTATATGAAGAAGTGTATATGGAGATGCCTCAAGGTTTTAAGAGCCAGGGGGACACTAAAATATGCAAGCTAGTGAAATCATTATATGGACTAAAACAAGCTTCAAGACAGTGGAACATCAAACTTACAGAAGCACTTCTGGAGGCAGGATATAAGCAAAGTCTATATGACTTTTCACTGTTTACCAAGAGGAGAGGAGCAGATTTTGTGGCTGTGCTTGTATGTGGATGATTTACTCATCACAGTAAACAATGAGCAATTCATCCAGGAAACTAAAGATGTTCTAAATCAAAAGTTTAAGGTGAAAGATTTGGGGGAGTTAAAATACTTCTTGGGAATTGAAGTCATGAGATCCAACAAAGGAATCTTATTAAACCAAAGGAAGTATGCCCTACAGCTGATTTCTGATCTGGGGTTAGGGGCTGCTAAACCAGTGGGCACTCCAATAGACATGAATCAAAAATTTACTTCAGCTAAATTTGATGAAAATGTTGGAGTGTCTGGAGATGAGTTGATAAAAGATGTTACAGGCTATCAGAGGTTGATTGGAAGATTAATATATCTGACAATCACAAGACCAAATATAGTGTTTGCTGTCCAAACACTTAGTCAGTTTATGCAGTCATCCAAGCAATCTCACTGGGAAGCAGCATTAAGAGTTGTGAAGTATCTCAAACTAAATCCAGGGATGGGCATTCTACTAAGCAGCAAAGGTGAAAACAGTTTAACTTGTTATTGTGATGCAGACTGGGCTGCATGTCCTAATACTAGAAGGTCAGTGACTGGTTTCCTTGTGAAATATGGGGATTCATTGGTCTCATGGAAATCTAAAAAACAACAGACAGTATTAAGAAGCTCAGTAGAAGCAGAATATAGAAGTCTTGCTGCAGCTACTGCAGAGACAGTGTGGTTACTTGGATTGTTTGCAGAGCTTGGCATTCCAATTGAGCAGCCTGTGAGTGTGTTTTGTGATAGTAAGGAAGCTCTACAGATTGCAGCCAATCCCATATTCCATGAAAGAACAAAGCATATAGAGATCGACTGTCACTTTATAAGGGACAAGATCAAGGATGGGAAGATCAAAACATATCATGTAGGGACAAAAGAGCAGCAGGAAGACTTGCTTACCAAGGGACTTGGGAGAATACAACATGAGTATTTGTTGAGCAAGCTTGGAGTGCTTAACATTCTACACCCTCCAGCTTGAGGGGGAGTGTGAAAGGAGCTGAAGGAATGACAACTGGACATGTTAGTGGAGGCATTCATCCAGCTGTCACTAGTTAGTTAGAGTGGCTGAGGTGGTTAGTGCTAATTAGTTGAGAGATTAAATAGTGGAAGGTATACGTATATATGTGTATGATGTATCAGTCTCTTCTTCTTCTGTACAGAAATATACAAATATTTTCTTCTCTCTCATTGCCTTTGTTCTCATCCTCTCTACTGCAACTTCAATTCACTCATTGGAACCTCCATTAATGGAGGATGAGCTGTGATTGAACTCAGCTCAACTCACGGGATAAGAATACGTGTATCCGTGTATTTATTATCCACATAACAAGAGAATACTTGCATTATCATTCACTGAATCTGTGTGGCAAAGAAACTTACTTTGAACAGAAGCAAAAGGCAGGACGATAGGAGGTTGATATTAAACATTGATACAGCAAAAGCTGGAATCAATAGCTACTATTCAGAAATCAAAACCATCTGGGAATACATTCAAAGCATCGTGTTTGCCATTACCATAGTACCCAACAGCTACTTTCAATCTGTCAAGCTTATCTGGATGATAGTTTATGTGAACTAAAACTGGCTTCAACTTCTTCAGTTTCGAATCCTTTCGTACAGTTTTGAATAGGACCATGCTATTCATGAACTGATAGAAATCCACTATTCCTGAAAGCATAAAGTCCAATGTATCCAGGATATATGATGGAAAGGCTAACTCTTCATTGAAAACAGCTTGGTCTCAAGTATTTGGCTCCCGAGTAAGCCTTTCAGCAACGCGGTCCAAGAGATCAATTGCAGGAGTGGTTGGTCGGATATAAAAGAAACCCGAATTGTACACCCATATCCTCATTGTATGAGCGTATCGACCCCAACCCATATCAGGTTCATCAAAAACGTCGTTGTAACCATAAGTTGTTACGTTATTGTGACCATCAGACAATGACTCCACATCTGAATCCCGGTATAGCTCTCTTATCTGCTTCTGCAACTCTGCATTTTTCTCTGATAACTTCCTAATGTATGAGTTTAAGTTGAGTTTAACTTCTATGCACTAATAGTGTAAAATTTGTTACTCAATTAAATCATTTATAAGGTAATTACAAATAAATTGTCGCCCAAGGGTTTCGCCTAGTGGTCAATTAAGCGGGTAAAAATTGAGACGAAATATACCAGGTAATTTTTTTCCATCTGCCCAAGTCTTAGTGGAGAAAATTACCTCCTACTTGTCTGGTGGCGAGATATAGCGGGTACTCGATGGCATTGTCGAGGTGCATGCAAGTTGGACCAGACACCATCGTTATAAAAAAGAAAAGTAATGACAAAGAAATTTCTCTAACACGCATTAGTCAGTAACCTGCTAAAAATAATTAACTAACCCTGGCTTAATTACACTAACAGGAAAAAGTTACACCGTTGTATAGTGTTTATAACCACAAGTGCTTGAGCATAGAAGTAATAGAGAAATCAGTGCACAATCACTTACCAAAACATTATATTTAAAAAGAATGCGAGATTGATCAGCTGGTGGATTAGGAGAAAAGAACCCATAGGGATAAAAGAAAGCAAACTAGCAAAGACACAGCCCACAAGAACACCAACTGCAAATGCTACAGATATTTTTTACCCCATTTGGATTTCTATGAGGTATAATATTTAGCTGGAAGATCAAAACTCCAGACCCCAAAAAAGCTCCAAACTTGTGGTGTTCGATTGATTCTTGAAATTAGTCAAAGTCTACGAAGCTCCATTTTCTAGCAAAGAGAGCAAAGGTTAAAGTCAAGTAGTGGAAAGACTTATTGCATGGAGTAGCGGACAGGGTTGTTTGTGATTGAGAATGACCAGTTGGAGCTCTTGCATTTAAAAGAAATTGTGATCATCCGATAGGTCACTTTGAGTTTTAACCTTCATTCTTGTATTTCGAGACCTCGACTAGCTCCGCTTAGTGTTCTCTGATTTGCAAGCGCAGCCCGCGCGTTGTTCTGGAAAGTTTTTAGGTGAAAATTTAAGAAAATGTGAAATTTATCTTTTAAAATGGTTTGAGTTGACTACGGTCAACATTTTATATAAACGGCCCGGATCAGTGTTTGACGGTTCCGGTGGGTCGGTATCATGAATTGGGACTTGGGCGTAATGCCCGGAATCGAATTCGGAAGTCCCTAACTTGATTTAACGTAATTTGTCGAAAACTAGTAATGTGAAGGTTTAAAGAATTTCTAAGCTCGACAGTAGGTTGACTTTGTTGCAACCGGATTCGAATTTTGGTTACAAAACTTGAAATATGTTCATTTCGCCATTTATGACTTGTCTACAAAATTTGGTACAAAACGGAGTTGATTTGATGTGATTCGGACGTCCAGTTGTAAATGTACAAGTTCTTGAGTTTCTTTGAAAATTTCATACATGTTGATGTCCGATTCGTAGTTCTAGGTGTTATTTTAGTATTTTGATCGCGAGGGCCAGTTCATATGATATTTTTTGACTTGTGTGCATGTTTGGTTTGGAGTTAGAAGGGCTCGGGTGAGTTTCGGACACGTAGCGGAGTATTTGACAGAATCAGGATTCTGTTGGTTTTTGCACATAGGTCTCAGTTCTCGCAATTGCGAGTTTAGGATCGTATTTGCGATAGTAGGATGAACTATGTCATGTTCGCATCTACGAACAGAGTATTCGCATTTGCGATGGGGTGCTGGGGTGAGCTAGTTCGTATTTGCGATCAAAGTGGTTGCATTTGCGGAATGTCCCATAATCGCATTTGTGAATAAATCATCGCATTTGCGATGAAAGCAGAGGTGTGGGAGTTTGCTTTTGCGAGGACTTCTTCGCATTTGCGAACCCTAGGTCGCAATTGCAACATCAGTGACTCGACAAAAAGTTGAGAGACGGGATTTTAGTCTCATTTTTATATTTTGGAACCCTAGGCTCGGTAGGAGGCAATTTTGAAGAGGCAATTTCATCTACAAACTTTGGGTGAGTGATTCTAAGCCATTTCTAATCATATTTCATCAATCTATCCTAGATTTTCATGGGAATCACAATGAAATTTTGTGAAACCTTGTCAAGTTTTTGAAAAATAAGAAATTGAGTTTTGAGAGTCGATTTGGGCTCGGATTTTAAAACTAATCACATGTATGAACTCGTGGGAAAATGGGTAGTCGAAATTTACCATTGGACCTGAGTTTTGACCAGGTGGGCCCTGGGTTGACTTTTGTTGCCTTTTCGAGAAAAGTGTAAATATCTTAACTTTATCTATTGTAATTGATTTCCCTAGCATTGTTTGATAATACTGAGTCGATTTTGGTTAGATTCGATTGGTTTGGAGGCAACTTTTAGAAGAAAGGTCCCGGTTGAGCTTTGATTTAATTTCTGAGCGAGATAAGTGTTGGGTCTAACCTTGATTTGAGGGAATTAGGAATCCTTGAACTATATGTTATGTGAGTTACGTGTGTAATGGCGTATATGCGTGGTGACGAGTGTATATACGCTGTCAAATTAATTATTTCCATGCTTTTCACGTATTTTATGAAGTATCTTATTCCATGCCTTAACTGTTACATGCTTTAATTGCTTTTTATGGCGTAATTTGCTACTTGACATTAATTATTCTTCTATTGAGTTGTTCGTCCCTTCCATGACTCCGTGGTTAATTGCTACTTACCTTAATTGTCTTACTTGCATACCTTAATTGTCGCGTACTTGACTTGTCTTGTTGCTTTTGTATTACTTGTAGAAATCTTTTGATTAGTACGTAATTACTTTATTGTTTTGCTTTCATATTCTTTTATTGTAGAGATTCTTGTAATTGATCTATTGGATTGGTTACATTTATTGAAATGGTTTTAGGATCGGGTTGCACGCCGCAACGTTGTGATATGGTGGAATAAGGGAGAATTTTGATGTTGATTATGATGATATGGTGGAATCGGGTTCCGCGTCGCAACGGTTGTGTACGTAATACTTGTTATTGATAAATTATGACCTGGTGAAATAAGGGAGGATTATGATATTGATTCTGATGATATGGTGAGATGGAGTTGCGCGCCACAACGGATTGTATACGTGATTCTTGGTATTGATAAATTGAAATGGTGAAATAAGGGAGGATTATTTTTGTACGGTGGGATCGGGCTGCACGCCGCAACGGATTGTGTGTGTTGTACTCATTGTTATTACTGTGTTACTTTTTTTCCAGCATTTTATATGATATTCTGAAGTTTGATATGCTGGATTCTCTGATTGCGAGGATTGAGTTCTTTTTCATAAATTAACTGCCTTACCTTAATTTCCTATTTTCCTTCGTTATTATTATGTTATACAGCATATAGGTTATTGTGAGTGACCCGCCTTAGCCTCGTCACTACTTCATCGAAGTTAGGCTCGGCACTTACAGAGTGCATGAGGTCGGTTGTACTCATAATACACTCTGCACTTGTTATGCAGATTTTGGAGTCAGTCCTAGCGACGGTCAGTAGATTGCTCGTATCCGGTGCTTGACGGAGACTTGAGGTACAGCTGCACATTCGTAGCCCTGAAGTCCCCCTTATACATTACCTTAGCTGTTTATTTTGGTTCAGGCAGTTATGCTTTAATTCAAACAATTATTTGTAGTACTTTAGACGCTCGTGTACTCGTGACACCAGTTCTGGGATTTGTATTTAGATATCACTGTTTATCAGATTTATCTACTTTATTTCAGTTTATTTAGCTTAATGGTTTTCATTTGATTTGAATTATTAAAAATGGTAAATAACTACATCTTGGCTTGCCTAGCAAGTGAAATATTAGACGCCATCACAGTCCCTAGGGTGGAAATTCCGTGTCGTGTCAAGTTGGTATCAGAGCACTAGGTTGCCTAGGTCTCACGAGTCATGAGCAAGCTTAGTAGAGTCTGGAGGATCGGTAAGAAGACGTCCGTAGTTATCTTTCAGAGGGTATAGACTTTAGGAAAAATTTCACTTATTTCCTTCTATATCGTGTGATCTTATTGTATCATTGATGATTGAACCATTCTATTCTTGTTCTCTTGCAAATGATGAGAACACGCACAGCGTCAGTAGCCGGACAACAGTTGGAGCCCCCTATGGCAGCTACTGCCGGGGCAGAGGTAGAGGCCGAGGCCGAGGCAGAGGCAGAGCTCAGCCTAGAGCTCGAGCAGCAGCACCCACAGTGGAGCCTCAAGTGGATCTTGAGGAGGAGGTCCCAACTTAGACCGTACACGTCGGAGCAGCTCAGGTCCCGTAGGGGTTCATAGCCACTCCAGTACTTCAGGACACTCTAGTCCGCTTGGTGGTTTTTATGGAGAGTGTGGCCCATACCGGTGCATTTTGGTGGCACCAGCTGTCTCTCGGGATGGGGGAGGAGCACAGACTCCCTCTACTCGCACCCCGGAGCAAGCGGCTCACCTATATCAGACTCCAGCAGCCCAGCCAGTTGGGATGGTTCAACCAGTTATCGCGGCACAAACCGGTGATAGGCCCGGTATGTCTTTTGAGGCCTTATTGAGGTTAAGTTTACCAAGCTCTTCCCTATTCATTTCAGCGGCGCATCTTCTGAGGACCCATAGGATTACTTGGACCGTTGCCATGAGGTGTTGCGCAAAATGGGTATAGTTGAGACCAATGAGGTCGACTTTGTAGTGTTCAAGATGAGTGGTTCCGCCAAGAGATGGTGGAGAGATTATATGCTGACTAGACCAACTGGTTCACCTGCACTTACCTGGGATCAGTTTTCACAGCTATTTCTAGAGAAGTTCATTCCTTTCACTTTGAGAGAGGATTACCGCAGATAGTTTGATCGTCTTCACCAGGGTAGCATGACTGTTACCCAATACGAGACTCGATTTGTGGACCTAGCTCGCCATGTCATTATCTTTCTCCCTACTGAGAGGGAGAGAGTGAGGAGATTCATTGATGGGATCACTTTCAGTATCATGCTACAGATGGCCAAGGAGACTGGAGATGATTTTACTTTCTAGAGGGCTGTAGATATTTCTAGACGGATAGAGATGGTTCGTAGTCACGAGAGGGGGCCGGTGTCTGATAAGAGGCCTCGTAATTTCGGTGGTTTCACTAACATCTCATCTGGAGGCAGGGGTACTTTTGGTAGAGGCCATCCTCACATGCCATTTCAGTCAGCACTTTAGGCATCTCACAGTGCTTCGGGGAGTCGTGGTCCTTATGTATCTCATCCTGGACACCCAACCTACAGTGCCCTATCAGCTCCTATTAGTGTGCATCCGTTCCAGAGCTACCCCCGTGGTTATCCTGCCCGTTCAAGTCAGTTACAGCTTCAGCAGCCACAGCAGCAGGATGGTTGTTTTGAGTGTGGGGATACTGGTCACATCAGGATGTTCTGTCCGAGATTGTAGAGAAGAATACCACAGCAGAGTTCTCATGCCATGGTTTCGGCACCGGTTGCTTCACCGCCCGCTCATCTAGAGGCAGGGGTTAGGCAGCCAGAGGTGGAGGTCAGGCTGTTAGAGGCGGATGCCAGCCAACTAAAGGCTGTCCGAGAGACGGAGGTCAGGGTGGTGGGGCCCAGCCCCGATTTTATGCATTCCCAGCTAGACCTGACGTCGTTCACATGTATTGTTCCAGTTTTCCGTAGAGATGCTCCAGTTCTATTTGATCCTGGCTCTACTTATTCCTACGTGTCATCCTATTTTGCTTCCTATCTGGTTGTGCCTCGTGATTCTTTGAGTGCTCCTGTCTATATGTCCACACCTGTGGGAGATTCTATTGTTTTAGATCGTGTCTATCGCTCGTGTGATATTACCATTGGGAGCCTTGAGACTAGTGTAGATCTCCTATTTCTTGATATGGTAGACTTTGATGTTATTTTGGGCATGGCTTGGCTGTCACCTTATCATGTTATATTGCATTGTCACGCCAAGACGGTGACCTTATCCATGTCGGGGTTGCCTCGACTAGATAGGAGAGGGACTCCTAGCCGTTCTACCAGCAGGGTTATTTCTTATGTGAAGGCTCGATGTATGGCCGAGAAGGGATGTCTAGCATATTTGGCCTATGTTCGTGATTCGAATGTTGAGTTTCCTTTCATAGATTTAGTACCTGTTGTGCGTGAGCTACCAGAGGTGTTTCCTGCAGATCTGCCAGTGATGCCACCACATAGAGATATTGACTTCAGTATTGATTTGTTTTCGGATACTCAGGCCATTTCTATTCCACCATACCGTATGCCCCCCCCCCTCCCGGAGTTGAAGGAATTGAAGGAGCAGTTGCAAGATTTGCTTGATAAGGGATTCATTAGACCTAGTGACTTGCCTTGGGGTGCGCCCATGTTGTTCGTGAAGAAAAAAGATGGTTCAAGAGGACTGTATAGACTATCGGCAGTTGAACAAAGTCACTATCAAGAACAAGTACCCGTTGACGAGGATTGATGACTTATTTGATCTCCTTCAAGGTGCCAAAGTGTTTTCGAAGATTGATTTGAGGTCTGGCTACCATCAGTTGAAGACTAGGGCATCCGATGTCCCTAAGACGGTTTTTCGGACTCAGTATGGCATTATGAGTTGCTAGTGATGTCATTTGGGTTGACTAATGCCCCAGCAACATTTATGGATTTGATGAACCGGTATTGAAGCCCTATTTGGATTCTTTTGTGATCGTATTCATTGATGATATCTTGATCTACTCCCGTAGTCGAGAGGAACATGAGCAGCATCTTCAGATTGTACTTCAGCTCTGAGAGATAGTTAGTTATATGCCAAGATTTCAAAGTGTGAGTTTTGGTTAGACTCAGTCACCTTTTTGGGGCATCGGCTGAGGGCATAAAAGTGGATCCTAAGAAGATTGAGGCAGTTCAGAATTGGCCTAGGTCTACTTCAGCTACAGAGCTTAGGAGTTCCCTGGGTTTGGCGGGGTATCATCGCCAGTTCGTGGAGGGGTTTTCATCCATAACAGCCCCATTGACTAGATTGACCCAAAAGAGTGCTCCGTTCAGGTGGTCCGATGAGTGTGAGTTGAGCTTTCAAAAGCTCAAGACTGCTTTGACTACGGTGCCAGTGTTGGTGTTGCCCACAGGTTCAGGATCCTACACGGTGTATTGTGATACATCTCGTATTGGTCTCGGTACAGTATTGATACAGGATGGCAGGGTGATTGTACATGTGTCGCGGTTGTTGAAGGTTCATGAGAAGAATTACCCTATTCATGGCCTAGAGTTGGCAGCCATTGTTCATACATTGAAGATTTGGAGTCATTACCTCTATGGCATGTCGTGTGAGGTGTTCAAGGATAATTAGAGTCTAAAATATTTGTTCAAGCAAAAGGATCTCAACTTGAGGCAGAGGAGGTGGTTGAAGCTGTTGAAAGACTATGATATCACCATTCTGTATCATTCGGAAAGGCCAATGAGGTGGCCGATGCCTTGAATAGAACGGCTGTAAGTATGGGTAGCCTTGCGTATATTCCAGTTGGGGAGAGGCTGCTTGCATGAGATGTTCAAGCATTGGCCAATCACTTCGTGAGATTAGATGTTTCAAAGCCCAGTCGTGTTCTAGCTTGCCCGGTCTCTCGATCTTCCTTGTATGAGCGCATCAGAGAGCGTCAGTATGACGACCCCCATTTTCTTATCCTCAAGGACACGGTACGGCACAGTGGTGCCAAGCAGGTTACTATTGGAGATGATGGATATTGCGGATGAGGGTCGTATTTTTGTGCACAATATGGATGGGCTTCGTGAGTTTTTATTCTTGAGGAGGCCTACAGTTCCCGGTATTCTATTCATCCGGGTGCCACCAAGATGTATCAGAACTTACGGCAGCATTATTGGTGGAGGAGAATGAAGAAGGATATAGTTGCATATGTAGCTCGGTGTCTGAATTGTCAACAAGTAAAGTACAAGCACCAGAGGCATGGTGGTTTGCTTCAAGGCTGGAAATTCCTGAGTGGAAGTGGGAGCATATTACCATGGATTTTGTTGTTAGGCTCTCACGGACTCAGAAGAAGTTCGACGCAGTATGGGTCATTGTGGACAGGTTGACCAAGTCGACGCATTTCATTCCAGTAGCAGTTGCCTATTTTTTAGAGCGGTTGGCTGAGATCTATATACACGAGATTTTTTGTCTTCACGGTGTGCCGGTGTCCATCATTTCTGATCCAAGTACGCAATTCACCTTACACTTCTGGAGCGTCATACAGCGTGAGTTAGGAACATGGATTGAGTTGAGTACAACAATTCACCCCAGAGGGACGAATAGTCCGATCACACCATTCAGATATTGGAGGATATGCTTCACGCTTGTGTTATGGATTTCGGGGGTTCTTGGGATCAGTTCTTGCTGCTTGCGGAGTTTGCCTACAACAACAGCTACCAGTCGAGTATTCACATGGCTCCCTACGAGGCGTTGTACGAGAGGTAGTGTCGTTCGCAATAGGTTGGTTCTAGCCGAAAGAGGCTCAGTTGTTGGGTACCGATTTGGTTCAGGATGCCTTGGAAAAGGTCAAGATGATTCAGGATCGACTTCGCACAGCTCAATCTAGGCAAAAGAGTTATGTCGATCGTAGAGTTCGTGATGTTGTATTCATAGTTGGAGAGAGGGTATTGCTCCGAGTTTCACCCATGAAGGGTGTGATAAGGTTCAGAAAGAAGGGAAAGTTGAGTCCTAGGTATATCAGACCCTTCGAGATTCTTGAGAGAGTGGGTGAGGTGGCCTATAGACTGGCATTGTCATTATTTATCAGCAGTCCATCCGGTATTCGATGTGTCCATGCTCTAGAAGTATCACGATGATCCGTCCCATATGTTAGATTTCACCTCAGTCCAATTGGACAAGGATTTGACTTATGAGGAGGAGTCGGTGGCCATTCTAGCTCGGCAAGTCCGGAAGTTGAGGTCTAAGAGCTATCCTTCAGTTCATGTGCAGTGGAGAGGTCAGCCGATGGAGGCAGCCACATGGGAGTCCGAGTCCGATATACTAAATAGATAGCCACACCTTTTCACCTGTCCAGGTACCTTTCTATGCCTGATCAAGGACAAACGTTTGTTTTAGAGGTGGAGAATGTGATGACCCAATAGGTCACTTTGAGTTTTAACCTTCACTCCTATATTTCGAGACCTTAGCTAGCTCCATTTAGTGTTCCCCGATTTGTGTGCGCAGTCCGCACCTTGTTCCAGAAAGTTTTTAGGTGAAAGTTTAAGAAAATATAAAATTTAGCCTTTAAAATAATTTGAGTTGACTACGATCAATATTTTGTGTAAACGGACCCAGATCAGTATTTTGATAGTCCAAGTGGGTCCATAGCGTCATTTGGGACTTGGGCGTATGCCTGAAATCGAATTCGCGAGTCCCTAACTTGATTTAACATAATTTGATGAAAACTAGTAATGTGAAGGTTTAAAGAATTCCTAAGTTTGACCGTAGGTTGACTTTATTGCTACCGGGTTCGAATATCGGTTCCAGAACTTGGATCGGTAATTTGATAGTTCAGGTGGGTCCATATCGTCATTTGGGACTTGGGCGTAAGCCTGAAATTGAATTCGGAAGTCCCTAACTTGATTTAACATAATTTGATGAAAACTAGTAATGTGAAGGTTTAAAGAATTCCTAAGTTTGACCGTAGGTTGACTTTATTGCGACAGAGTTCGGATTTCGATTCCGGAACTTGGAATAGGTTCATTTCAATATTTATGACTTACCTACAAAATTTGGTCAAACAGAGTTGATTTGACGTGATTCGAACATCCGATTGTAAATGTACATGTTTTTGAGTTTCTTTGAAAACTTCACATATTTTGATGTCTGATTCGTAGTTCTAGGTGTTATTTTGATATTTTAATCTCGCGAGCGAGTTCGTATGATATTTTTGGACTTGTGTGCATGTTCGATTTGGAGCCCGAGGGGCTCGGGTGAATTTCGAACGCGTAGCGGAGTGTTTGATAGAGTTAGGATTCTGCTGGTTCAGTTCTCGCAATTGCGAGTTTAAGATCGCATTTACGATAGTAGGATGAACTCTGTCAGGTTCGCATTTGCGAACAGATTATTCGCATTTGTGATGGGGTGCTGGGGTGAGCTGGTTCGCATTAGCGATCAAAGTGGTCGCATTTGTGGGATGTCTCATGTTCACATTTGCGAGCAAATCATCGCATTTGCAATGAAAGCAGAGGTGTGGGGAGTTCGCTTTTGCGAGGACTTCTTTGCATTTGCGGGGTTCGCATTTGCGAACCCCAGATCGCAATTGTGACATCTGCGACTGGACAAAAAGCTGAGAGACGGTATTTTAGCCTTATTTTCATATTTTGGGAACCCTACGCTCGGTAGGAGGCGATTTTGAAGAGGGAATTTCATCTACAATCTTTGGGTGATTGATTCTAAGTCATTTCTAATCATATTTCATCAATCTATCTTTGATTTTTACATCAAAATCATGGGAATCAAATGAAATTTTGTTAAACCTTATCGAGTTTTTGAAAAATAAGAAATTGAGTTTTGAGAGTCTATTTGGACTCGGGTTTTGAAACTAATCACATATATGAACCCGTGGGATCTTAGGTAGTCCGAATCTACCACTGGACCCGAGTTTTGACCGGGCGAGCCCCCGGTTGACTTTTGTTGACTTTTTGAGAAAAGTGTAAAGATCTTAACTTTATCTATTGCAATCGATTTTCCTAGCATTGTTTGATAATATTAAGTCGATTTTTGTTGGATTTGATTGGTTTGGAGGCCAATTTTAGAGGAAAGACCCTGATTGAGATTTGATTTGATTGCGGAGCAAGTTAAGTGTTGGGTATAACCTTGATTTGAGGGAATTAGAAACCCTAGAACTATATGTTATGTAAATTACGTGTGTAACGGTGTATATGCGTGGTGACAAGTGTATATACGTCGCCAAATTAATTGTTTCCATGTTTTTCTCGTATTTCATGAATTAATTGTTTTAATTGTTACATGCTTTAATTGCTTTCTATGCCGTAATTTGTTACTTGTCATTAATTATTCTTGTATTGAATTGTTCGTCCCTTCCATGACTCCGTGGTTAAATGCTACTTGCCTTAATTGTCTTACTTGCACACCTTAATTGTCGCGTACTTAACTTGTCTTGTTGCTTTTGTATTACTTGTAGAAATCCTTTGATTAGTACGTAGTTCCTTTATTGCTTTGCTTTCATATTCTTTTATTGTAGAGATTCTTGTAATTGAGCTATTGGATTGGTTACATTTATTGAAATTTTTTACGGATCGGTTTGCACGCTGCAATGATTGTGATATGGTGGAATAAGGGAGGATTTTGATATTGATTATCATGATATGGTGGGACGGGGTTGCGCGCCGCAACGGTTGTGTACGTAATACTTGTTATTGATAAATAATGATCTTGTGAATTAAGGGAGGATTATGATATTGATTCTGATGATATAGTGGGATCTGGTTGCGCGCCGCAACGGATTGTATACGTAATTCTTGATATTGATAAATTGAAATGGTGAAATAAGGGAGGACTGTATTTGTACAGAGGGATCGGGTTGTGCGCCGCAACGGATTGTGTGTTGTACTCGTTGTTGTTACTGTGTTAGTTTTTTTCCAGCATTTCTTTACGATATTTTGAAGTCTGATATTCTGGATTCTCTAATTGCAAGGATTGAGTAGCAACTGAAATGTTAGGTACCATCATGGTTATGAGGATGTGAATTTCGCGTCGTGACAGAAATATTGCAAAAGTCAAATGATTTTATGTTGACTACGATTTTTGTAAAGATATTTAACTACAATAAACTTGTATAGTTATTTTTATATAGTTTTTAAATATATAGTACTCAGTAGTTTACTACAAAATAAAATATTAATACCAAATTTACACAAAAAAAGAGATGTACTAAACACTCATGTTAACATGTTTGGCCAAACTTTTAAAATCGCCCTATTTACCACAACACACGAAATCCCTGTCCTATACAATTATTATATTCTGTCTATTTTTGTGGATCAACAATTCATTAAAGTTCTTTATGCTTCTTCCTTTGTTTAGTTAAGTTCGACACAGTTAAATTTTATTAAGGGAATCCATTTATACCAATATTCAAAGCGAAAAAAAACATATTAAAGATAGTATGTATGTATATAACTATAAGTTCAAGTCAAATGATTTTAAAAAGATTAAAGTATATTCTAAGACGCGAACAATCAAATATATGAAGTGTGCACAAGGCATTTTTAGGATTTTTTTTTTTTGGAACCCGAGGAAAACCCGCAGCTGCTACAGCCTCTGCCCTTCGGGTGAGCATTCTGTGGTGAGCACTGGGTAAATTCCCCACTGTGTAATAGCCTGCAAACCATACATGGGATGTAAACGGTATTAGAAAAGCTTTGTGCGATAGGCTCAACCCAGAAGACATGGGGATCGAACCCAGATCAAAGACATGAGGATCGAACCCAGATCATCTGCACCCTCCCTCCAAACCAACCGGCCATCCCCGAAGGGACTAAGGATATATTGTTGAACTAATAATCCAAAGCGAAATGTTCGGTAGTCCAATGAGATTTTTGCCCTTCATATTAGCACAGAACGTCTAGAGAGATGGACAAAAAGCTTTTCGGCAGCATTTGCATGTAAATTGATGTGGAAGGTTGAAGCTAGCCACGTTTACCTCTCAGGTAAATAACTTTCATCATTTACCTAATTAATTAGCAGAGATTCAACACGTATTTTCCATGCAAAGCATCATATTTGCTATAAATACCATTAAAAATCGACTTCACCATCACATCCACTACTATTATATTCACCTCTCCCTATTCACAATTACTATAATTTCACTACTTGTTGTCATGGGGAAGCTTTCTCTTGCTGCTACTCTTCTCTTGTGCTTGTTAGTCGTTGCAAGTGCCAACACCGTCACCGCCACCGCAACAGAGGACGAGTACGAAAATCAGGGATCTCAAAGATGCCAAGAGCAGATCCAGAGGCAGAGGTTGAACCACTGCAGGTAGTGACGAAGACACTCATTGGAAATGGATGTAATCCAACAGTACTAATTCACAAAATTTTATTTTTTAAATTATATGCGTGTGTAGCTGTAAATATATCTTTTTCAAAAATAATCAACAATAAATTGGCACTACATGAAAATAATACAAAAGAAACATAAATTAATAGAGTATTATAAAATATGATGGTTATAGCAATTAGTATCACATTTTTTTTGGTAACTAAATTATTCTGTTAATCACCAAGTAGCAATTACAAAACTATAGCATAGCCAACACAGCTTGCTATTCTTCCCTATACTCTTCATACTCTACTACCTAGAAACATAAGCTATACACAAAAGATTTGTTTCTAGAAGTAACTCTAACACTAACAATATAAGCTATTTCTTTTGTAATCTGCTCTCATATCCTGCTTTTCTGTTCAAAAATACATCTGTTTCTCTCTATCCAAATGTGATAAGCAATTTCTGCATATACCACTCTAAACACCTGTGCATGCTGAGTTTTCCCTTTATCACATGAGATTGCCCATTGTAGGAATTGCTGCCAATTGACAAATCCCAAATATTGTCTATTAAGCCAGTTGCACATTTTACTCCATACTTGTGTAACATATTGTGGTACACATTGTGTGTCTAACACTAATCTTCCAGTTAGCTATTCTGTCACATGTCAACAGTCTCCCTTGTATCATCAACCACATTATAAATTTTGCCTTTGGCCATTGTTAAACATCAATGATTTCCATTCCATCCTTCTGTCATCACCAAGCAAATGCAAATATATTTGTCTAATCATGCTTTTGTTCTGAGTTGGTATAAACTGCCCAGTATCAAATTCACTTAACAGAACTTGAATTGTAACAATATAATAAGTCTAATAATATCACTTGCACAAAACATTGCTTACGTTACTGATTGCAGGATTATAATGACACTGCTTGAAAATAACAGTACAAAGTAAATATAAATTTGAGACAGGAAATAGAGTCTTGAAACCAACATAGTTTATTAGATTCAAGTTCACTTTCAGCTTAAAGTGTGAAAATCTTAGTCTGATATCACTTCGCACATAAAATTGGGTACAACTCTAATTGCAGGATTATATATATCTACACTGCTTGAAACTAATAAAAAATTAAGTACTATAAATCAACTGTATAAAATTTTGCGTAATATTGATTTGCAGGATGTACCTTTCAAGAAGCCGCCAATATTATGGCGACGACCTGAGCATGGTGACAGACGACGATGAAAGCAACCAAGGACAGCAATTTCTCCAACAATGTTGCCAAGAATTGAGGAACATGGACACACAATGCCGCTGTGAAGCCCTAAGGAGGATGATGATGCAGGAACGTGGTAGCCGAGGCCAAGAGTCTGAACGCATGATGGGGAGAGCTCGTTACCTCCCCCGTATGTGCAACATTCAGCCTACTCAGTGCCGCTTCTAATAAAACTGAATAAATTAAATAATGGCCTTTAAATAAACCACACCATCGTGTGTTATAAGGCAGAGGTTATTGCTTTGTCTAGCTAGCTAATCTGTTATTTTAATTTGAGGTTTGGTCTTATGGATAGCTAAGTATATGCAGAGGCTTCAATGAAATGAAGGAGACTTGTTTTGGATGAATAAATTTCTTGTTCCACCTTCTTCAACATCAGGGGCGGATAAAATGCCAAGTTTTGGATTCAACTGCACTATAGTAGCTTTGGCTCGAATTATTATATATATTGAAAAATTCATTATATAAGTACAATAATCAATTTTAAACCCAATAAATTCTTATATTCAATGAGTTATAATATCGATATTAGTAGTGGAGGTGGCATGTATCTCATGGAATTAGTTGAGGCGTGCACAATCTGACCAGGATATCACGATTATTAAAAAAAATTATCTCGATATTATAATTCCGATATAGCGACAATGGAGAATGATCATACCTCGATTTGGTTTCACGAACTCCATGCATCATGGTTGCAGTGGATCAGAAGTCCTGCGATGAGCTCTTATTGATTTGTTCCATTCTTTAATTATAGGAAAAAAGACAAATAAAGAAAAATATCAGGAGCGAAGGGAAAAAAACATTATATGATTGTCACTATATATAGTCAAAAGAACAAATCATTTCCAAGTAAAAATTTAATGTAAACCTAACAAATTGGGACAATGAAATAAAAAGATTTATGAAAGCAATGTCAATTAGTTGAGATTATAAGTTTTAGTTAAACTATTACGTTTATCTCATGAACAATGATTACTTGAACTAAGACAGACATGAATGGAGCACATAATAACAACAACTAACAAATAACCCAGTTTAATCCCATAAGTGGGGTCTGGGGAGATAATGTGTATGCAGACATTAACTCTACCCTATAAACGTAGAAAGACTATTTTCGATACACCCTAAGCTCATGAACAGTAAAAAATAATGCAGCTATGTAATAGGCTAACGGAAGCGAATGACACAACAAGTAATAAAGAACTAGGAATAAGAGAATACAAGAATAGTACTACTACTATTGGTAAGCCTAGGAGAAACTCACAACTACCTGTCAACCTACCACCTCAATCCTCGACCTCCACATCTTCCTACCGTGGGTAATGTCCTCGGTAAGGTGAAAAAATGACATCTCCTGCCTAATCAACCTCTCCCCAATACTTCTTTGGCCTACCCCTACCCTTCCTCAGGTCCGTCATGGTCAACCTCTCATACCTCCTGACCGAAGCATCTATGTCTCTCCTCTTCACATATCCGAACCATCGCAGCCTTGATTCCCGCAATTTGTCCTCCACAGAGGTCACTCCCACCTTGTCCCTAATAACTTCATTCATAATCTTGTCTTTCCTGGTATGTCTGCACATCCATCTCACACATCCTCATTTAGCTACTTTCATCTTGTGGACATGGGAGTTCTTAACGGGCCAACACTTAATTCCATAAAATATAATCGGTCTAACCACCACTCTGTAGAACTTTCCCTTAAGCCTAGATGGTACATTCTTATTTCACAAAATCCCCGAAGTTAGCCTCCATTTCATCCACCCCGCTTTAATGCGATGAGTAACATCCTCGTCAATCTCTTATTGCCTTGGATTATAGTCCCAAGATACTTAAAACCGTCTTTTTTAGGGATGACTTGAGTATCAATCTTCACTTTCACTTTTGCTTCATCCCTCCAATCACTGAATTTGCACTCCATGTATTCTATTTTCGACCTACTCAACTTGAAACCTTTAGATTCCAGCGTCTGCCTCCAAACTTTCTACCTAGCGTTAACACCGCCTCGTGCCTCGTCAATTAATACTATATCATCAACAAATAGCATACACTATGGCACCCCCCCCCCCCCTGTATATGTCGTGTAAGCAGATCGAATGTTAGGGCAAATAAAAACGGGCTACGAGCCGATTCCTGATGCAACCCCATCTCCACTGAAAAATGTTCTGAGTCTCCTCCCGCAGTCCTCATCATAGTCTTATCTCCCTCGTACATATCCTTAATCACCATAATGTACGCTACCGAGACACCGCTAACCTCCAAACATCTCCATAGGACCTCCTTCGGGACTTTGTCATAGGCATTCACAAGGTCAATGAACACCATATGCAAGTCATTTCTCCTCTCCTTATATTGCTACACCAATTGTCTCACAAGGTCAACGGCTTTTGTAGTCAACCGTCCAGCATAAATCTGAACTGATTCTCGAAAATAGATACACTTGTTGGTGTTCGACAAAAAACACATATATTTAACCATTTGCTGCCTTACATTCTAGTACTTTTAATCATCTTTTGAATGTTAATTATATCATGCTTAATATTATATTTAAACTCTGTAGGAATAAAGTGGTATGAAGATGAAGAGATTTGGAACAAAATTAAATAAAACGCGAAAGAAAAAGAAAGAAAATTAAAATAATAAAAGAAGGGGAGACACCCGTGTTTGTCCCCCCAAGTGGAAGACAAGAAAAATAAAGGAATTAAATCCAAACCAAGGCATTGAAGTGAAGAATGGGATTGAGCGTGACGTTGGGTGACGTGGTACTCTCCTACTTCGCTCGGAACAAGGTTATTTCGGTTCTAAATGGTCCCAACTCATATAAAAGAGATTCTAAACCTAAATTTGAGGATATCTAACATACATTGAAGGAGAACACGGACCATGCTTGGAGGAGGCTTCTAACTAGTTTTTCTTCTCTTCTCTTCCTTTAATCTCATATTTTATTAGTTCTAAAGTTTTGGGGTGTTACATAAACGTTGTAGTTTAAAGGTTGAATTGTTCTTATTAATTTATCATATTGGTTTATTTATTCAATCCTGCACTAAATTATTTGATTGATTGATCACCAACTGAATATTATCTACGAATCTAGGATTGAACTCGGAAGAGGGAATTCTAGATTGCTATAAGGTTGAATAGAGCAAGATCTTGAACCTGAGGGAACGGAATTGTGGTTAGGATAGGAATGTACCTAATCGCCTTGCTTGGTTATTATACATGAATTTCTAATGCATTCTTGTTAATCCTAATTTCATAGGAATATAGGCGTTAGGTTAGCTTGAATAGGCGAGTAGTACTTCTGAAGAATACTACGAGTAATATTAACCCTGTCAATCAATAAATCAGATAAATTAATTAGACAATTTAAGTGAAAAACTCAATGGGATTGTTAGCTAACCCATAGCTCTAGAATATTTTCTCCCATTGAATTTATCCCTAAGATTGCAGACTTGTTTCCGTTAATTTTTTGGTTTGTTACTCTAGATTAGTTTTAGTTAAATATTCATACTTTAGAAAATCACTTGAATAGATTAATTGTTTGGGTTTAATGTAGTTGATAGTTAATCACAAGTCCCTGTGGGTACGATATCTAGACTTACAATCCTATATTACTTGTCGACCACGTATGCTTGCGTGTGCGCTTGGGAGAAACACTTGTCCTCATGCTCCTCTCCACCATCCTCTCCTAAACTTTTATAGTGTGACTTAGTAGCTTGATACCCCTATAGTTGTTGCAGTTCTTGATATTACCTTTATTTTTGTACAACGGAGTCAACAAACTCCACCGCCAATCCTCGGACATCTTCTTCGTCCTGAAAATGACATTAAACAATCTAGCAAGCCACTCCAAACTTTCCCTACCCGCTTCCTTCCAAACTTTTACCAGGATCTTGTTAGTCCTAGTCGTCTTACCGTGCTCATCTTCTGTATTGCCACATCCAACTCTTCAGTCTTAATACGCCTACAAAACCCAAAATCTCTCTAACTCTTTGAGTTCTCCAACTCACCCAGCACAATGTTCCTGTCCTCTTCCTTGTTTAAGATTCTATGGAAATACTCTTACCATCTACGCCTGTTACACGCCTCTTCCACCAATACCTTACCATCTTCGTCTTTGATGCAACTCACTTGATCCAGGTTCCGAGCATTCATTTCCTAATCTTGGCTAACATGTACAATTTCCTATCACCTTTTTTACCCACAAGATCTTCATACATTTTTTCAAATGTTGTAGTCTTAGCCGTCGTGACCGTTAATTTTCCTCTCTCCTTACCTTCTTATAACACTCCCTACACGTCCTCTTCTCATCCTCATCCGTGCTCCCCACTAGCTTCAAATATGTCATTTTTTAGCTTTCGCTTTTCCTTGGACTTCCCCATTCCACCACCAGTCCCCTTTGTGGCCACCCGAGTAACCCTTAGTGACCCTTAACACCTCCCTAGCAGCTTCCCTAATGCAGTTTACTGTCGTGGTCCATATGCTACTCGCGTCCTACTACTCCTCCAAGCCTTCATAGCCAATAACTTATCCCCTAACTCCTGAGCTTTTCTCTTAGTCAATGCTCCCCACTTGATCTTAGGTTGGGCCTATACCGCTCTTTTTTTCCTTGCTCTCTTGACGTCCAAGTCCATTACCAAGATCCTATGTTTTGCCGACAGACACTCACTCGGGATAACCTTGCAGTTAGTGCGAAGGCCCTGTCACCCCTCATGAGGAGAAGATAATCAATCTGAGTCTTAGCTACCTTACTCCGAAAAGTAACCAAGTGGCCCTCCGTCTTCTGAAAATATGAATTAGCTATCACCAAGTCAAAAGCTTTAGCAAAATCTAACAACGAGGTACCGCCGTCGTTTCTAACCTCGAAATCGAACCATCCATGCATCTCGTCATAACCCCTAGAAGTCTCCCCAATATGCCACTAAAATCACCCCCTATGAGATCTTCTCGGTTTGCGGAATACCACGCACAACCTCGTCCAAATCTTCCCATAAACGCCTTCTGACCTCCTTGCCCAGGCCCGCTTGAGGCGCGTAAGCACTAATCACGTTAAAAGTTAACCCACCAATCACTATCTCAACAGTTAATAGCCTATCATTCATCCTTTGAACATCCAGCACTTGCTCCCCTTAGATCCCTATCAACTAAAATACTTACCATGTTCTTGCCCCTAGCACCCCCTGAATACCATAGTTTATACCCATTAATATCCCGGGCCTTCGTACCCACCCATCTAGTCTCCTGCGCACATGCTATATTAATCTCCTTCTTCTAGAGAATCTTCCCTAACTCTACAGACTTACCCGTCAATGTTCCTATGTTTCATGAGTTGAGCACATAGATAGTGAAAAAATTGTAATGTTTAGACATAGAATTTGGTTTAGTTTTTGAAAGAATCAGTCTTTAAATGTGTTCAAAACACTTTTGAAAAAATAAATTAAAATTTGGTTTTTATTAAAAAATAAAATAAAAATTCAACCAGATGTATAGTTTGTTTGGTCAAGCTTTTCTTTTGCTAAAAGTATTTTTTTCCTAAAGTTATAGTAGTTGGCCAAGCTTTTAGAAGGAAAAAAGTATTTTTGAGTAAAAGCAGAAATATTTTTTGAGAAGAAGGAAAAGAGTAGCTTATCCCAAAAGTACTTTTTTGAAAAGAAATTTTGAGAAATATATATTTAAAAATACTTTTAAAAGCTTAGTCAAACACTAATTACTTCTCAAAAATGCCTTTCAAATTAATTAGCCAAATATAAATTATTTTTCAACAAAATTTTTTTTAAAAATACTTTTCATAAAAAGCTAATTTTGGAAGCTTGGCCAACCAGGCTAAACTGCTAAAAGCTCTCAAAGACCATAAAAAGATAGAAATGATGCCAGGTAGCCAGTTTAAAGGGCTGCTATTTAAGAATTAGTATTTGCATCCTGAATTTCAATATTATAATTTAGATTTTTAAGACAAAAATTTCTAAATTATTGTGCAGTTAGATTTTTAGTTTAAAATTTCATAATAAAATAAATACGGTCTAATCTCTAAATAGTATCACGTGATTTATAAAAATAGCCAGATTTACATTTGGTCGTTCAAAAATAGCCCAATTTCAAAAGTAATAGAAATTTAGCCACTTTTTATGTAAAGATAAATCTGAGCTAAAATACTATTCAAAACCCGGAAAATACTCCAGTATATTATGCTGGAGTTCCAGCATAAGTATACTTGAACTCCAGCATATTATACTGGAGTTCCAGGATAGTATGCTGGAACTCCAGCATAATATGATGGAGTTCCAGCATAAATACACTAGAACTCCAGCATAATATACTGGAGTTCCAGCAAGTATAATGGTCCAGTATAATATACTTGAGTTTGGAGCACCAGTGCTCCAGTCTCCAGTATATTATACTGGAGCTAGCAAAGTATACCGGTCCAGCATAATATGCTGGAGTTCATACACAAGTGCACCGAACTCCAGTATATTATGCTGGACCGGTCTCTATTTCAGCAAAATGATGGCTATTTTTTATTGACTTGGTAAATGCTGGCTATTTTTGATTGACCAGTCCGAAAACTGGCTATACCGTGAAATTTTGGCTGAAAATGACTATACCTACACTTGCCCGCAAAGGGAGCCGGCCCAAAAGAAGCCCCGGGTGAGGCCCTTTTCTCCTTTTACGTCCTTCACCATCTCTTTTTAGACAGAGATTTCTTTTTCTCCTTAATTCTTTCAGACGAAGAGAACAACCAGCAATGGAAGCTTCAAAGAGTATACCACACGAAATCGGTGGAGTGAGAAGTGATGCTTTTCGATTCGGTCTTCATGGTGTTAAGAGTGACATCGTCGGATCTCATCCTCTCGAATCTTCCTACCACTCCGTACTTTTCTTTCCGTATCACATTTTTTCTTTTTAAATTATTTGTTTGAACAAATTGGAGCGACAATAAACTGAATCTCTGTCACTTACAATAATGTTATTCTTCATCTCAGTGTTCATGTATAATTATATATGTAAGAAGATTTTAAGTTTTGTGCACTAACATTGTAAAAAATATTTTCACAATCATTTAAAAGGTAATTGCTCGTAATTTAGTTAATAGATTGATTAATAACCTAGAATAAATAGTAAGTAATATGTTATGACAGTTTAAATTACATGGATGGCTTAAAAATTCATTAATTAGTAAAGTTTTCTTTTGGACGAATTAGAACTGAATCTCAATAGACTTTGGTAGCAACACCACTCTGTCGCATATGCTATACCTCATTTTTAAGTACCATTTCTTAGCAAACTATTAATGTTGAATGCTATAATTGTGTTTTTAGTATAATTTTCAATATATGTTCCTTTTTCTTTTTTACTTTGGCAGGCGAAAGTTAGGCAAGAGGATATGAAGAGGAAGATCCTTGCCAACACTTACGGGTCAGCTTTACCTATGAAGTTGGAGCTCGAGCGCCAAATTCTTTCAAGGTTGGCGTTTATTATAAGTAATTTAAAGTTTATTTTTTTGATAAAGAGATAATTTAAAGTTTTTTCTCTATGTCAGCGCAGAAGAGATGTGAAATTTAAAGAATCTAGCCTTAGAGAGCTCGTTAAAAGATAAATCATTGGGTATTGGAATGAAATGGGTCTGAGTATGGTGGAATAGATGTAAGAAGAATTTGAAGTGAGACATAGTTGATTAATTTGCTAATAGTCTATTACTATATCTGAAGGGGAACCTTGGTGCAACGGTAAAAATTGTCATCGTATGACAAAGAGGTCAAGCCTATTGCAAAAGTGCAAGGGCTGCTTACATTGGTTCGGGCCCTTCTCCTGGCCCCGTGCATAGCGGGAGCTTAGTGCATCATCTTGCCCTGTTATTGGAATGAACTGGGCCCGAATTGGGTGGAATAGTTGTAGGAGAATTGTTGATTGAGATATAGTTGATTGATTAGGTAATAGTCTTTAACTTTGTTTTTATAACCTTATGCGCTGATCTTTCTGATATATAAAGAATTACTTTTGCAGAAGCACTTGCTAGCTATGGTTTTTCACTGTGGAATATTTCTATGGGGCGTATAAATTTTTGATTCAGTTATTTTCCTATTGGGAAAATTTATGCGCTTTTCATGTTCATCATTTGTTACTCATTTCTTGTTTGTTCCTTGATTCTTACCGATTGGATGCCATTCTTATCTAATCAACGGGATATTTATATAATCGAAGGGTGTGACTTAGTGGTCAATGAAGGGGAGGAGCACAATGGTCTTAAGTTTAAATCCCAACGGAGACAAAAAACACTAGGTGCTTTCTTTCCATCTGCCTAAGTCTTGATAGGCAGAGTTACCCGGTACTTGTACTAATTTGAGGTAGTAGGTGCGCAGTTGAATAGTCGAATGCGCGCAAACTGGCCCAGACACTACACCTTAAAAAATGGGATGTTTCTATAAGTATTGTATTTTCCTAGCTAACAGCTGTTTCTGAGTTAAAATTCTGGAGAAAGTACACCATGGATTTTCATTCATAAGTCAAGTTTATTTCTTCCTGTAGGACACTCGGAATTTGGGCATAGGATAGAGCGACATGAATCTCTGCTACTTATACAAGACTTGAGTAAAGGCCTTTGAGTCTCTTTAAATTCTAGATTGATATTTCTCATGCTTGTATGTAGTTCAAGGTATTATATAGAATCTTTTCCCAAAACATTATTTGAATAAGTAAGTTTGACCTGAGGCTTACCGGCTTAAGAACGTCCTCGTAGTGTCTCTCTTAGGGAAATAATTTTCAACTTATTTGGACGATCGGAATGTGATGCATTCCTCTATTTTACTCTCCTTCACATCAAATTCTAGCCTGTCGTGGAGGATAGTTCTGCTGCTCGCTGTTGCAGAAAGTGCACCTTAGGCACCATGACAGTTTAGCTTACTGTAGTTGCCTGGTGAAGGCCTCTTTCTTGGTAAATCATGGCTTACTGATGTCATTGGCAGCTGGCTTGCATTTGGGTTATATAAATTATTCTGCATGAAGGAGCATTCACCGAGTGAAAAATGTTATTTCACTGTACTGTTGCTGATGCATCTGATTTTTGTCAGATAGTATTTGCAACCCCCTATGTATGCAGAAGAGAAAATTTAACAATTGCTGGTAATGTTGCAATTTAAGTGGCCTGACTTTGAAACATTAGCTATTAGTACTAATTATAGAGTGCTAGTTGCCACTACTTAAACTCCTTGGAGAAATAACAGCAGATTATCTAAAATTTTCTATACTATGCTTCCTATCTAATTAATGGAGTGATTGCAAAAGAAAAACCTTTTAGGTCGTTAGAATCAACACACCCTCTTATGCTCGTAAATGTGTGGAGCAGATCTAAAGCTTTGATCTGAGTAAGTGAGTAGAGGTAAAATGATTCTTCCGTGTTGGTTGTTGATTGGTGATAGGGGCTGATAGAGGTAAGTGGAGTTTTGCATAGGATTTTTCTATGAAAGGGAGCAAAGTGGGACTCTCTCCGCAATGGTATGCAAAGGTCAGTAAGGAAGAAGAAGCATCACGTGGCAGTTCAAATGAGAGAGAAAATTAACTGAAGCAAAAAATATTTGTTCAATTTTGCAAACTTGCGGATGTTTGTGTCAGGGATTTTGGGGAATGTCTTTAATTCTGAGATCAAAATTAAAGTGTGTATTAAGGTGACTCACATTATCTACGTGAACATATGCTCTTTTCCTTATTTTCCTTTAATGTTGAGGTGTTGTACATCCTTCATCGGTAGACTTGTATGGTGTTTGGAGTCTTTTGTTCTTTTTGTGTTTTTCTTCCTTTTGATTGGTAGGGTTTTGGGCACTTTTTACTGTTGGAGGAATTATTTCTTGAGTGGAAAAAGAAAATGTCATCTTACTTTAGTATTAAGTTAAGTTTGTCAAAAAGAAATCTATTAGCATGGAGAAGTGGGTAGCCCCCAAGGTTTTGATCTAGTGGTAATAGTGCAGCCCCTGATGTATGTGTTAGGCGCACATCACGAGTTTGAGCCCTGCCGCAAGCAAAAGCTTGATATTTAAGTGGAGAAAGGTAAAGGGGCGGATTATCCACCAAATGTCAAATCGTGTGCCATGGGCTCTCGGAAAATATTTGATCATTAAAAAAGTATGAAGAAGTGGGTAACTCTATTGAAAATATGCAAGTGTAAATTAAATTTACTTTGGTACTTCTTTCTTCTTTACAAAGAAAGGTCTTTGACAAAGGTTATTAATTTTGGTCTTCAAGGTACCATTTCTATGTTTAAGATCCTTTTTGATTAGTCTCTGTCCTGAAATCTCACTGCCAGGTTCTGTTGTGTAGATTTTTTTACTGGCAAATATATTCTCTGGTGAAATGCGAAATGTACTGTATTTCAAGGTTACACAGCTTACTTTGTGTATATACAAGAAGCTGTTTCACCTCAGCAGCTATTGGTCTCCGTTTTTTAAAATTCATTACTTCTAGTATTTGCAGATTTCAGAGGCCATCTGGAAGTATACCATCTTCAATGGTGGGTTTAGAGGCTTTAACAGGAGCTTTGGATGACTTTGGTTTTGAGGATTATCTAAATGGTACACAAATTTCTTATGATATGCCGACTATTATGGTTGACTATTGTTCCTCTTCACTGGATCTTGACTATGAATTTTCTTGGGAAATGCCTTTGATTGATTTGACCTTCCTGTTGATCGCCATCTGCTAATTAGATACTTAAGCAACTCCTTTGGCTAATTGATTTTCAATTCTTCTTTTTTAGTTCACTGAATTTTGTTTGGTTTTCTAAAAGTTAAAACTGTTTTCAGCTAGTTTAGGCAATGGGTTTGAAGTAGTTGCATTATTTGACGAACAATAGTCTCTTTTGTCGAAGTCCATAACCTGTACAAGCAACATTGTTTTGTCAAATTTTCACTTTCTAGAGAGGTTTGTAGCTAGAATGATTTCCACCTCAATAATTCTCTGAAGGGCAGAAGTTAGAAAATCCCCTCTGCATGGTTAGACCCCTATGAACTGCTCAAGTGAGATAATGTGACATTAGATTAGCTGAAACATGTTTCACGTGGCTCTCATGTCGTTGTGACTCGTGTGCTTGGATAGATTTGATAATACAAGAAAATTGTTCATGCACACCTAAGCAAGCTCAATAGGTTGTTCTTTTAGGATAATCAATGCAGGGAAGGATTAGTTTTCCCTAATTTGATGCTGTGACAATCATTTGCTTTCAACTGGGATTGTTTTGCAGTTCTTGAAATGCCTGTACAGTGAACATTTGATGCTTCGTTAGGTTTACTTACTGTTCTTTTGGCCGTGATATTAAAATTTTATTCATAATACATATAGTTGCTCTTGAATTCTTCTTCATTTTCTTGATAAATCCTGCAGATCCAAAGGATTCTGAAAGTTACCGTCCAGCTGACATGCATCACGGCATGGAAGTGCGTCTTGGACTTTCTAGAGGACCAGTGTGCCCCAGTTTCATTTAAATCAATTGACAAACTTTCATTTCTTGTTTTCTAATGCTGCAGGAGTGTACAATTTCGATTATATCTTGGTTATTCCAATATATTTGTGTTTGAAAAAGAGTGATAACGTATCACGACTTTGTTTTGTGTTGATTTTCCACTACACTAATTTGAAGCATGCTCTTGAGTTTCTTATTGATATTGTTCAGAATATGGTGAAAACTTGATTTACGCCATAACAGGCAGTGTTAAAGCTTAAGATTGAATCGCTGTCTATTCTAGTCGGTAGGGATTTTTGAAGTATGGCGAACAGGGGTTAACACCAAAGCTATGGATAAGAACTAGTGAAGTTCTTAGTTGATCGTGTTTCAGTTAAAATAAGGCACATGGCTATAGTGTTTACTCAAAAGGAACATTATTAATTGATGGTCTATTGTACTTGGAGATTTGTACTTAAAATTTGATATTGATATAGCAACGTGCCTTATTGAACATACAACTATGATATTCGTTGGGCCAGGACTTTCCACAAAGAAGGTGAAGATAGTCAATAAAACTCTGCCGTTTCCTATTATTATAGTGAAAAGCTCAGAAAATTGCTTAAATAACTGTTTCATTATATTTGCTGTCACCTTCCTAATGATCGGAAGAACGGCATTTGCTGTTGCTCTTCCTTGAACCACCTGGATACTAATTTGTGCACCATTAACAGCTTGTTTGGATGGTTGTTACGTATCGTCTCATAATGTATCGTATCATATTGTATTGTATTGTACTGTATCGTTTGATGAATACAATGTTTGGATGGATTGTGTCGTTTTGGCGTCGTTTCATGGTATCACGCTCCTGCGATATGATGAATAAACTTGCAATATTATAAACAAAAATTATGATACGGTATATAAAAAGGTAGGGTAAATGATAAAATAAAATTATTTAACAATAATGAAGGGTGAGATTGAGAGAAACACAAGGAAACGACGCGATCACACCAAATCGGTCGTTACATAAAGTGGCATATTTTATCGTTACGTAACGACGGATTTAACGATACGATACAATAAAATTTAAGTAACAATCAAAACAAACATTATATTAAAGTAACAATACGATATGATATGATAGGTAACAACCATCCAAACAAGCTGTAACTCTAATAATTGAACCAAATACGAAAATTGCATATTTTTGTTAGCTTAACTATATGATATTCGATTCTTCTAACTCAACTAATCTGAATTCACATTGCATACGATCCACGGCAGAGGGAATTACCAAGAACTGTTTCATTCACATAGCTTGAATTTGATACCTCTAGGTAAAGGCAGAGGGATCCAGAGGTGGACCTATATCGAAGCCAGAGGGGTCACTGGCACCTGGAAATTTCGTCAAAAACTCCATATATACTTGCTAATTTCTTCAGGAAACAGCCAAATATTAACAAAGGCCCTCGTATTAATTTTTATGAGTAGTGATAAATTTTTATTGAATGCAACGCTACCCCGTAACTGTCGAATCTTGGGTCCGCCACTGGAGGGATCGCAGACCCCCCCTCTCCCACACTTAGGGGTGTTCATAAAAACCCGAAAAATCGAACCAAACCGAAAACCAAACCAAACCGACCAAAAAAACCGATACTTTTTGGTTTGGTTTGGTTTTGGTTTTGAATTTTAAAAACCGATCAAATTTGGTTTGGTTTTGGTTTTAATCAGAAAAAAACCAAACCAAACCGACTATAGGAGTAGCNTTTAATGGTAAATGTTAATAGTTTGCACTTTTAGTATAGTTCTTTACCTTTACATTCTAGTTTGATTGGTAGTTTTCTTTTGTTAAGTGTAAGAATCCATTTCGTGTTAAAAATAATATATTTTTAATTGAGTCCTTAAATTATTCATCACTATTTGATTCAATTATCATCAATATATCTTGGTAAATAATAGATTTCTCAAAGGGCAATTGATTTGATAGTGTTACGTTGAAAATGTGATCTCCGGAATATGTGTTTGGTAGTGTATGTCTTATATTTAAGAAAAAATCGACAAATAACCGAAAAAACCGAAAAACCGACATAAACCGAATCAAGAAAAAACCGACTTAATTAGTTTGGTTTGGTTCTAATATTTGAAAAACCGATTTACTTGGTTTGATTTTTTTTTAGGGAAAAATTGATCCAAACCGAACCATGAACATCCCTACCGACACTCATTTAGTAATAATGCAGAATGACTTCAGTGGAATATGATAAAGAAAAGGGGTAACATGGGACATTTGAGAAAAGCACCTGGATGCCAAACAGAAATAGCAAGGAAGGCAACCACGATGAAGGCAGTAAAACTTGATGCGGACCAATTGAGTGTGTACTAAGTTGAGTATCTTATCTTTGGTGAAAGAACCGACAAAGAAGTGTTAAGTATCATTGATTAATGGAATTTAGTTTTTCCTTAGAATGTGTGAGATTGGACACATGAAAATAAAGTGTTCCATGTAGGGCCAATAGGCAAATTGTTTCTTCCTTTTTCTTTTTGGGTTGTGGGAAGGGGAGCGGCGATTATTCGCTTTCCTCTTTCGTATGATTCATACTTAAATCTTCTAACACTTAATTCTATGAGGTGAATATTTATTATGTATTCTTTTATTTGTGTAAAAGTTAAAAGGGTGATGATAAAGGGCGGTTAAGTAGAGGAGTATACACGTTTTTCTTCTAAAAAGTAATTTGCATTTCTTGCATTTAATCTAAAGGAGGTGTATTTCTTTTTCTTTAGGAATATTTGTTTTTAATAGAGAAATTTTTACAAAAATGTATCCAATCACACTACATTTCATTTGCATATCCATAAAAAGTTTGACCATGTAATCCAACAAAACATAGCCTGTTATAAAACAATAAAAGAAGAAGAAGAGTGTTACAGAAAAAGTAGAGAGAGAATCCTTATTGATTTGGGATCATTTACAATAGAATAGAACCCCTCTATTTATACGAAAAAAGTGACTTAGTCACAAAGTAACAGACTCTAAAATCTCTATAAAAGATAAACATTCATCATAAATAAAATACTATTTATAACACTCCCCCTTGAATGTCTATTCAACAGATAATGTGCCTCATTAAAACCTTAACTAAATAAAACCCAGTGGAAAAAAATTCCAGTGAAGGAAAAAGAGTACACATATCTAACAATACGTCTTTTGGTTGCCTCGTTAAAAATCTTGCAAGGAAAATTCAGTAGGACAAAACCTTGTAAGGAAAAAAGAATACAACGCATATTAACTCCCCCTGATGAGACAATTAATCTATATCTTTGAGTCTTCGCATTTCAATCTTGTGCACCATCTTCAAAAAATTGTTAGTAGAGATTTGGTAAACAAATTAGCCATATTATCTTAGAATAAATATGTTGCACCTTGAAATCATCATTCTTAATAGATATGTAATGTCTTCGTATAATGTCGTGGAATGGCCTTTTCAATATTTTCATAAAGGTAAACATTATCGCTATCGCATTATCACGCTTATAGTTATAGCAAGATACATATGTGCACAAATTGCACTTAAGATGTGGTATTTCAAGATCAAGAATTGTATATGCTTTAAACGATTTAAATCCCTCAGGGATTGTCATATAAGTTAAGTCATATAAGCCATATAAATAGACTTTAGATGCATATCAAGTTTTCATGTCATGCTAGACATATAAGATAGATAAAAGTGATTGCACACACCATTGACTTTATACTTTTAAGCGTTTGAAGTAAAGGCCCAAAACTACATGTCTTTCATATGAAATGAATTCTACTTGAATTGTTTCTTCAGACCTAAATATCCTCATATATATTTAGCGTTATTATAGATGTAGTTGACGAACATTTTATATCTATTCCAACCTCATTTTTTCATAAAGACGTAACATAGAGATCTCTTTATTCATATTTTCAGGTACCTCAATCTCTCCTGAGATTTTATGAAGTGTTATCTCATGTGATTTTCTAGATCACTTGCCTCCTTATTATGATAATTTTGATCATTTTCTCATCTTCTTTATCAAGAATTTTATTTGAAACTGATTTGTCCATACGCTTTAAGCGTACCATATACTTTGTCCTTCTAGGATTTATTCTAGTAGGAGCATTGGCGAAGAGAATATAGTTATTTTCTTTGAGTCAGCAAATGCGTCTTGCATGCTTTGCAATATATTATAGATGAATTATCTTTTAATGAACTTCAAGTTTATATTATCTTATTTGAGGATGTAGACGTACAATAATTCATTCCACGTAACTATTTTCTCAATAGTTTATGATGTTCCCCCCCCCCCCCCCATGTTAGGAAAACTAACTTGCTTCCTCAACTTTGAAAACCCACCTTTGTACGTTATGGTGTTAATCAAAATATACACCGCACATCAATAATAATAAGATGAAATTATTTGGTTCCTGACCCTGAACCACTTGTGAGGGGAGTGTAATATACTTTCGTATATAAGGTATATCAAACTGTTATACATAACTTTTTTCTCATAAGCAATAGTTTAACTATTTAGTAGAGGCACTCAATAAATTATTTCGCTAAATCAGCTGTGATGTAAACCAACTTATCAAGATGAACTGTCTTGAATAGAAAATATGGAAATTATGCTCGAAATTAATTTATTGAGCAAGTTACATTGCAAACACCAGGTTGTGGGTTACTAATAATCGTACATGTAACCATGTCATAGATGCATCTTATATGGTATACATGGCAGGTGAATGGGCCCATATTCACCTTTGATATTTTCAGCATTCATGGGATTCATTTCCAATTATAGTTGGTCTATTAATTAATGAGAACAAGCAACATAAGAGAATTCGTAAAGAACTTTTTAGTTCTTTAATATTTACCCATATGAATTCTCTTTTATTGTTGCACATCATTCTTAAATTGATATGACTAAACTAATTATGCCAACTGAATAAATTATCAACATTGATAAACTTCATATTTACACAATGACGTGTGCGATTATCAATAAACTCCAAGTTTATTATCATATAGGTTTTTATATCAATAAACTTATACTATATTATTGCATACTTTTATTTGTGTATACAAACTGGAGAATAAAGCACGTATCTTTTCATATAAATATTACTGTGCTACAAGTTGTAGTAATAGAAGATACTAAATCTTTCCTTTATTTATATAGTCTCCATATAACCAACCGCTTTCGCGAATACTTTAGAAACTAAATGTAATGACCCGGCTGATCGTTTTGAGCAATTGCGTCTGGTCCGGCACTTTGAGGTCATGAGTAGCTTCACATAGTGTATTATGACTTGCGTACATCATCATCTCTGGTTTATGAGTGGTTCTGAAATGATTTTAAGGGGTGACTCTCATTTGAGAAGCTCGAAGTTGAAAGAATTGACCAAGTTTGACTTTTTGGGTATTTGACCTCGCTCGGAGATTCAATGGTTCCGGTAGGTCTGGGTGATATTTTGGACTTGGGCGTATGCCTGGATTTATGTTTGGATGTTTCTAGAAGGTTTCAGTATCATTTCGTGGAAGTTGGCAATTTAAAGGTTTGGAATTTTCTTAAGTTCGACCATGATTTGACTTTAAGGATATCGGATTTGAATTTTAGTTTTAGAACTTGAAATAGGTCCGTTTCGCCATATGGAAATTGCCTGCAAAATTCGGTGTCATTTGGAGTTGATTTGATATGGTTTGGACACTTGGTTGTGATTCTAGAAGTTCTTGAAGTTTATTGTGATTTTCATGCGTTTTGGCATCCGATTCGTGCTTCTAGAGGTTATTTTGATGTTTTGATCGTGCAAGCGAGTTCGTGTTATGTGTTTGGACTGGTGTGGGTGTTTGGTTTGGAGCCTCGGGGGCTCGGGAGAGTTTCGGATTGATTTTTGTTCAATTTTGAGTGTTGTTGCTAGTTTCATCACATTTGCGATGTTTTGGTCGCAAATGCGACTATCGCATTTGCAAGTAGCTCTCGCATTTGCCAAACTGGGTTACTTGGGAAGAGTTCGCATTTGCGAAGATATTCCTCGCATTTGCGAGAGTTGGCTGTTCGCTTTTGCGAAGATTTTTGCCGCTTTTGCTATGGCAGTTGTCTTCGCATTTGCTATTTTTTGGGTTGCAAATGCGACTTTAGCAGATTTTCCCCTCGTTCACTTTTGAGATATAATGCTCACTTTTGCGGGTTTCGCTTTTGCAAGGTTCGCATTTGCGAACCCCATGTCGCAACTACTTATAGCTGAGTATTCCGAGACTTAGCTTCATTTTATCATGTTTTGAACCCTAGCCTCGATAGGAGACAATTTTGTGGAGGGATTTTCATACCAAATTATTGGGTAAGTGACTCTAATCAATTTTCAGTTATATTTCATGATTATACATTAGATTTATTATCAAATTCATGAGAATCTAAGGAAAAAATTTGGAGATTTTGTCAATGTTTTGAAAAATAAAAATTTGAGATTTGAGAGATTAATTGGACTCGGATTGGAAAACACAACACATATATGGACTCGTGGAGTTATGTGTAGTCAATACTTACCCTTGGACCCGAGTTTTGACCGGGCGGGCCCAGGGTTGACTTTTTAGAAATTGTATAAAAATCATAACTTTATTAATTGAAATTATTTTTCTCTTGCATTATTTGATGTATTTAAGCCGTATTTTGTTAGAATGAGCCAAGTGTAAGTGAATTTGTAAAGGAAAAGCTAATTTGAGTATTGATTTGGCCGAATTGAGGTACGTATCTTGCCTAAATTTGTGTGGGGGAAACTACATCTTAGGTATTGGAATGATGGTACTATTTGAACTATGTGGAAGGTGTGTACACGAGGTGACGAGTGTGTACACGAGGTGACGAGTGTGTACATGGGCTTATATGTGGTATTTGACCGGTTTAGATCATTAGGCTTTTTGCATACAATTAATCGTAGTTATCGTTTCATCTTATATCTTCTGTTGTTAGGCTTGCTCTTACGTGTTTTACTTGAAATTTTTAGTACATGTTCTATCTTTTGCTGTCAAGCTCACCCTTATATGTTACTTTTTATCTGTAATTACTTGTTGAATTCATGCTTTATCTGTTATATGGCTTAATTATTAGTTGATTCTCAGAAGTCGTGTCTTGGTTTATGAATTGTCATCTCTTGCTATTGATTTCGTGAGCTATCATGTAACCTTTTCATCCGTTGTGACTTCTTTGTGTAGCCTCGTTTTTCGTTTGATTTTGTAGTACGACGTAGTTGGATGTAACTTGTTTGCTTAATTTATGTTGCTTGGGGAAAGGGTTGCACGCCGCAACAGTAATGATAAGGATGATATGGTGGAATAAATGTCACGACCCAAAAACCGACCCGGTCGTGATGGCGCCTATCGTGAAACTAGGTCAGCCAAATTATTTCCAAATACTCCATATTTCATTTATAACTTAAGAAAAATCACATTTTTAACAGAAATCCGATAAAAGGTAAAAGTAGAAAATCAAAACAAGCGGAAGGAAACACAAGCCCGACCTCGGGTGTCACTAAGTCATGAGCAAAATACTACAACTGTTCGAACTAAACAAGACTAACATAGTCTAAGAATATCCAACAAATATACTAAGAGGAAGATAAGGAAGGAGAAGGCAGAACTGCGATCGCCAGGCAGCTATCCCGCAATCTCCAAGGAAAAAGTCTCCAACTAATATGATCAGCAACAGCTACCGTGGCCCGAAATACCTGGATTTGCACACAAGGTGCAGGGGGTAGCGTGAGTACACCAACTCAGTAAGTAGCAAGTCCAAACTATGGACTGACAGGTAGTGACGAACCAAACCTCAACAGGTAATACAATTAAACTGTACAGAAAAGTAGACATGCTTACAGTTCAGTCAAAAGCTCAACAGTAAATAAATGCAGGCTGAACAGTATGGAGTATAAAGCTCAGGAAATCTCAATGTACCAATGCACGGATAGCATGATCAATGTTCCGTGTACCTCCACTCACAAGTGCTCAACCACTCGGTACTGTATATGGCCATCCGCCCCAGGGAAGATCCATCCTGGAATATATATATCACTGACCGCAGTCATCTAGTATCTAGGAAGGAAATTCCAGCCCTATAAAGATCCATCTCCAGGTATAATACTTCGGACAAGATCCATGTCCAGGGAAAATCCATCCTCAATGTCATCAACTGCGCTCACTGAGGGTGTGTTACAGACTCTGGAGGGGCTCCTACAGCCCAAGCGCTATCATAATTATCAATATAACCGCTGCGGCGTGCAGCCCGATCCCATAACTGTCACTCATAATCAGGCTCTCGGCCTCACTCAGTCATCACCTTCCAGTCTCACACTCACGGGCTCATAATGTCATGAAACTAGCCCGAACAATGATATAATGTGTCAAATAATTATAACTGAGACTGAGACATGATATAATATGCATGAACAGGACTGAGTACAGAATATCAATGAAACTAATGATATGACAGCAAGAAATGACCTCTCGGGTCTCAACAATATCGGCGTGAAGCCTTAACAGGATATCTTGCATGATTTCACAGCATTTACTTATTCACATGATAGAAAAACGGGTATCAACAAGAAAGAGTTACTAAACGGTGCCATGGAATGATCCAGGCCGCAATTCTCACGGTGCACGCCCACAAGCCCGTCATTTGGCATTTGCATCACCTCAATAGTAATCATAGAACACATAGTTCGGGGTTTCGAACCCTCAGAACCAAGTTTGGAAGCGTTACTTACCTCAAGCCAAGCCAAACTCTAGCCCGCGATGCCCTTGCCTCTCAGTTCGGCCTCCAAATGCCCCGAATCTAACCAAAACCAAAACCATAACATCAATATATGCTAAGGGAACAAAGCCCACACGAAAATAATCAAATTACATTACAAATCCCGAAATCGGTCAAACCCGACCCCCGAGCCCACGACTCGGAATCCGATAAAAATTACATCAGTAAAATCCTCATCCTTCCACAAGTTCATACATACCAAGAACATCAAAATCGGACCTCAAATCCCCAATTTACGCTCTCCAATTCCAAGCCCTAATTCCACAATTTCAGGCTTTAAATCCCACTAATTTCATGTCTAATTAGTTAGAAATCACCATAGAATCGAGTATTGAGTTCAAAAATCATACCTCTAAGTGTTTCCCTTCGAATACCTCTTCAATCCCTCTCAAAAAGCTTCAAAACCGCTTAACAATGGTGAGAAATGGCCAAAAATCGCGAAAACCTCTATTTAAACCTTCTGCCCAGGTATTATTTCCTTCTTCGCGAACGCGGTCAAAGCCTCGCGTTCGCGAAGCACAAAAATCATTGACCAATTATTCCTCTTTCGCGGACGTGAATTCCTTCATGCGAACGCGAAGCCTCAGCTGCCCAAGCCTTCACGAACGCGACCTTACCTACGCGAACGCGATGCACAAGCTCCTGGGGTCCCAGCTACTCCAATTTACCCTACGCGAACAAGACTCCTCTTATGCGTTCGCGATTCACTGGAATCCAAACCTACGCGAACACAACCCCAGACTCGCGAACGCGAAGAACATTTCCTCCTCTAGGCCCAGCTCTTCTTCGCGAATGAGGGACAATCTTCGCGAACGCGAAGAACAAATTCTTCTGCAACAAAAACCAGCAAAATTTGCAACTCTCCAAAACCAAGAATTGGTTCGATAACCACCCGAAACTCACCCGAGGCCCTCGGGACCTCAACCAAACATGACAACACATCCCATAACATCATTCAAACTTGTTCCAACCTTCGGAACGCTCAAAACAACATCAAAACATCAAATCACCATCGGATTCAAGCCTAAGAACTTAGAAACTTTCAAATTCCGCAATCGATCAAAAAGTCTATCAAACCTCGTCCGAATGACCTGAAATTTTGCAAACACGTCCCAAATGACACAACGGATCTACTCCATTTTCCGAAATTCCATTCCGACCCCGATATCGAAATTTCCACTGCCGACCGGAAAATACCAAATTTCCAATTTCGCCAATTCAAGCCTAAATCTTCTACGGACCTCCTAAACACATTCTGATCATGCTCCCAAGTCCCAAATCACCTAACGAATCTATCCGAACCATCGGAATTCACATCCGAGACTTTCTACCCATAAGTCAACATCCGGTTGACTTTTCCAACTTAAGCTTACTCAAAAGAGACTAAGTGTCTCATTCCTCTACAAAACCACTCCGAACCCGAACCAACCAACCCAATACCACATAATACAGCTGAACAAGACATAAAGAAGCAAAAATGGGGGAAACAGAGCGGTAACTCATGAAATGACCGGCCAGGTCGTTACATTCTCCCCCTCTTAAACAAACGTTCGTCCTCGAACGGGTCAAGAAACATACTTGAAGCCTCAAATAGGTGAGGATATCTGCTCCGCATCTCCCGCTTGGTCTCCCAGGTAGCCTCCTCCACGGGCCGACCTCTCCACTGCACTTTCCTGAAGCTATATCCTTTGATCTCAACTTTCGAACCTGACGCTCCAAAATAGCCATTGGCTCCACATCATAAGTCAAATCACCGTCCTACTGAACCGTGCTGAAATCTAAAACATGAGACGGATTGCCAATATACTTCTAGAGCATAGAAACATGAAATACCGGATGCACACTCGACAAGCTGGGTGGCAAAGCAAGCTCATAAGCCACCTCCCCAATCCTCTGAAGCACCTCAAAAGGCCCAATGAACCGAGGACTTAATTTACCCTTCTTCCCAAATCTCATAACACCCTTCATGGTTGAAACCTTCAGTAGAACCTTCTCCCCAACCATGTAAGACACATCACGAACCTTCCTGTCAGCATAACTTTTTTGTCTGGACTGCGTTGTACGAAGCCGCTCCTGAATCACCTTCACCTTTTCCAAAGCATCCTGCACTAATTCTGTACCCAAAAGCCTAGCCTCACCTGGCTCAAACCAACCAACTGGAGATCTACACTGTCTCCCATATAAAGCCTCATATGGAGCCATCTGAATACTCGACTGATAACTGTTGTTATAAGAAAACTTCGCGAGCGGTAGAAACTGATCCCATGACCCTCCAAAATCAATGACACAAGCGTGCAACATGTCCTCCAATATCTGAATAGTGCGCTCGGACTGCCTGTCCGTCTAAGGGTGAAATGCTGTGCTCAACTCAACCTGAGTACCCAACTCTCGCTGCACGACTCTCCAAAACTGTGAAGTAAACTGAGTACCTCTATCTGAAATGATGGAACTGGGACACCATGCAAGCGAACAATCTCTCGGATGGAGTAAATCTCTGTTAACCGCTCTGAAGAATAGGTAGTACACACCGGAATGAAGTGCGCGAACTTGGTCAGCCGATCCACAATCACCCAAATAGCATCGAACTTCTTCAAAGTCCGTGGGAGTCTAACTACAAAGTCCATGGTGATCTGCTCCCACTTCCACTCTGGAATATCTATCTGCTGAAGCAAGCCACCTGGTCTCTGATGCTCATATTTCACCAGTTGACAATTGAGACACTGAGCTACAAATCCCACAATATCCTTCTTCATTCTTCTCCACCAATAATGTTGTCTCAAATCCTGATACATCTTCGCGACACTCGGATGGATGGAATACCGCGAGGTATGGGCCTCTTCCAGAATCAACTCCCGAAGCCCATCTACATTGGGCACACATATGCGGCCCTGCATCCTCAATACCCCATCATCACCAATAGTCACATCCCTGGCATCGTCGTGCTGAACTCTGTCCTTAAGGACAAGCAAATGAGGATCATCATACTGACGCTCTCTGATGCGATCGAACAAGGAAGACCGAGAAACCACACAAGCTAAGACCCGACTGGGCTCCAAAATATCCAACCTCACAAACCGATTGTCCAAGGCCAAAACATCAACTGCAAGAGGTCTCTCCCCAACAGGAATATATGCCAAACTGCCCATACTCACCGTCTTCCTACTCAAGGCATCGGCCACTACATTGGCCTTCCCCGGATGGTACAAGATAGTGATATCATAATCCTTTAGCATCTCCAACCATCTCCGCTGCCTCAAATCGAGATCCTTCTGCTTGAACAAGTGCTGGAGGCTACGATGATCAGTAAACACCTCACAAGACACACAATAGAGATAATGCCTCCAAATCTTCAACGCGTGGATAATGGCAGCCAACTCCAAATCATGAACGGGGTAGTTCTTCTCATGGGGATTCAACTGACGAGAAACATATGCAATTACTCTACCCTCCTGCATCAACACACACCCAATACCGACTCTCGAAGCATCACAATACACTGTATATGAACCTGAAGCTGATGGCAAAACTAACACTGGAGCTGTGGTCAAGGCAGTCTTGAGCTTCTGAAAGCTCGCCTCACACTCATCCGACCACATGAAAGGAGCACCCTTTTGAGTCAATTTGGTCAAGGGTGATACTGTAGATGAAAATCCCTGAACGAACCGACGGTAATAGCTCGTTAAACCAAGAAAGCTGCGAATCTCTGTGGCTGAGGACGGTATGGGCCAACTCTGAACCGCCTCTATCTTCTTCGGATCAACTTGAATACCCTCACTGGTCACCACGTGCCCCAAGAAAGCCACTGAACTGAGCCAAAACTCACACTTGGAGAACTTTGCATAAAGCTTCTCCTCCCTCAACCTCTGCAACACAACTCTCAAATGCTCCGCGTGCTCCTCCTGACTAAGCGAGTACACCAGAATATCATCAATGAATACAATGACAAACGAGTCCAGATAAGGCTGAAACATGCTGTTCATCAAATACATGTATGCTGCTGGGGCATTGGTCAGCCCAAAAGACATCACAAGGAACTCATAATGACCATATCGGGTCCTGAAGGCTATCTTAAGAATGTTCGAGTCCCTGATCTTCAACTGGTGATACCCTGAACGGAGATCAACCTTGGAGAACACTCTCGTTCCCTGAAGCTGGTCAAATAAATCATCAATACGAGGCAAAGGATACTTGTTCTTGATTGTGACCTTGTTCAACTACCTGTAATCAACGCACATCCTCATAGTGCCATCCTTCTTCTTCACAAATAGGATAGGCGCACCCCACGGTGACACACTAGGCCGAATAAACCCCTTACCTGAAGCTACTCCTTCAACTCCTTCAGCTCCGCCGGTGCCATACGATACGGTGGAATAGAAATGGGCTAAGTGCCCAGCACCAAATCAATACCAAAATCAATATCCCTATCCAGTGGCATGCCTGGAAGGTCTGCAGGAAACGCATCCGGAAAGTCCCTCACTATCGGAGCTGAATCAATGGTAGGAGTCTTTGCACTAACATCCCTCACGAAGGCCAGGTAAGAAAGACAACCCTTTCCAACTATCCGCTGGGCCTTCAAAAATTAAATCACTCTACTGGGTACATAATCCGTCGAACCTCGCCACTCGATCCGTGGCAACACCGGCATGCAACGTCACTGTCTTAGCATGACAATCCACAATAGCACGACACGGAGATAACCAATCCATGCCCAATATTACATCGAAGTCAACCATACTAAGCAACAAGAGATCCACTCGGGTATTCAAACCCCCAATAGTCACTACACACGATCGATATACACGGTCCATAACAATAGTCTCGCCCATCGGATTATATACATGAACAGATGAAACAAGAGACTCGAGGGGCGTATCCAGATAATGAGCAAAATATGATGACATATATGAAAAAGTGGAACCAGGATCAAATAATACAGAGGCATCTCTGTGGCAGACTGAGACAATACCTGTAATCACAACATTTGAAGCAATATCATCTGGTCTGGCTGGGAGGGCATAGAAACGGGCTTGACCACCACCTAATCAACCTCCCCCGCTAGGGCGACCCCTAGCTGACTGACCTCCACCCGAGCTGACTGAGCGGGTGGGGAAGTAACTGGTGCTGAAGTCGAACGCTGACTCTTCTGCTGAGATGAACCTCCTGTAAGACGGGGACAAAACCTCTTAATATTACTCAAATCTCCACACTCGAAGATACCTCTCCCAACAAATGGCGGTGGGGACTGAAGGGCGCCTCGGGCACCGGGATGCCCACTAGAAGAACCAGGCATAGATGAACTCTGAACTGATGGTGCCTGATTCGAACTCTGGGCTGGAAGGGCACTGAGAGACGAGTGACCCTGCTGTGAACTGTGACAACCGTGGCCAGATGATCCACCACGGTGGCCTGAACGGGCTGGCTGAGCATGTCTGAATGGACAGCCTCTGCCATGCTTAAACTGACCTCCGAAAGGAACACCACCAAAACTACCAGATCCCCGAGGCCTCTTGGCCTCCATCTCAACTCGGTCCTGGCGGCGAACCGACTCTATCTCTCGAGAAATGTCAACCACCTCCTCAAAAGAAGCACCAGACACCCTCTCTCTAGTCATCAGAATCTGTAACTGATAAGAGAAGCCATCCACGAATCTCCTAATCCTCTCCCTGTCTGTAGGAACCAACCAAACAACATGACGGGCTAACTCAGAGAACCTCATCTCATACTACGTCACAGTCATATCATCCTGACGCAACTGCTCGAACGTCTGAGCAGCTCCTTTCTGCAGAATGCGGCACATACTTCTCCAGGAAGAGAGCGTAGAACTGCTACCAAGTAAGGGGTGCTGCACCAACAGACCTATGCCTCTCATAAGCCTCCCACCAAGTAAAGGCAGCCCCAGAAAACTGAAAGTAGTAAATGAGACCCCACTAGTCTCCAGAATACCCGCTGTACGTAACATCCTCTAACACTTGTCCAAGAAACCCTGGGCATCCTCACCCTCTGCACCACTGAAAGTCGGATGCTGAAGTCTACCAAACCTCTCCAATCGATGCTGCTCATCATCAGGCATAAATGGAACCACATAATCCTGAGCAGGTGCAACCGGCTGGGCTGGTGGTGTCTCCGGTGTCTGCAGTCCCTGAACAACCTGCTCGGGTGTACGGGCGGCAGGAGCCTGAGTGCCTCCCCCGGCCTGAGAAGTAGTTGCTGTGGTAGTAAGTGCGACCGCCTGAGCAAGACTGGTGCACACTGTCAGAATCTGAGCCAAGGTCTCCTGGAGACCCGGAATAACAATAGGCACAGACGGTGCCTGAGCTGGTGCTGCTGGAGCATCCCCCACTGGAGCCTGATCATGAACTGGGGCGGTTGGTGGATCTGCAGGTGCTGCCCTAGCTGCTATATGGGCTACACCCCTGCCTCTACCACGGCCTCGACCGCGACCTCGACCTCTAGTGGCCCCAACAGGTGGTACTGGTGGTCGTCTGTCCTGACCGGTTGCACGTGTCCTCACCATCTATGAGAGAATAGAATAAGAGAAGTTTAGTACCACAATCAACATATTCGCACGACAAGAATTCAAGAATGTGAAGTTTTTCCTAAAGGTTCTACAGCCTCCCGAGGATAAGTACAGACGTCTCTGTACTGATCCGCGAGACTCTACTAAACTTGCTCATGACTCGTGAGACCTACGTAACCTAGGATCTGATACCAATATGTCACGACCCAAAAACCGACCCGCTCGTGATGGCGCCTATCATGAAACTAGGCCAGCCAAATTATTTCCAAATACTCCATATTTCATTTAAAACTTAAGAAAAATCATATTTTTAATAGAAATCCGATAAAAGGTAAAAGTAGAAAATCAAAACAAGCAGAAAGAAACACAAGCCCGACCTCGAGTGTCACTAAGTCATGAGCAAAATACTACAACTGTTCGAAATAAACAAGACTAACATAGTGTGAGAATATCCAACAAATATACTAAGAGGAAGATAAGGAAGGAGAAGGCGGAACTGCGATCGCCAGGCAGCTACCTCGCAATCTCCAAGGAAAAAGTCTCCAACTGATATGATCAGCAACCGCTACCGTGGCCCGCAATACCTGGATCTGCACACAATGTGCAGGAGGTAACGTGAGTACACCAACTCAGTAAGTAACAAGTCCAAAATATGGACTGACAGGTAGTGTCGAACCAAACCTCAACAGGTAATACAATTGAACTGTACAGAAAAGTAGACATACTTACAGTTAAGTCAAAAGCTCAACAGTAAATAAATGCAGTATGAACAGTTCGGAGTATAAAGCTCAGGAAATTTCTATGTACCAATGCATAGATAGTATGATCAAAGTTCCGTGTACCTCCACTCACAAGTGTTCAACCACTCGGCACTGTATATGGTCATCCATCCCGGGGAAGATCCATCCCGCAATATATATATCACTGACCGCAGTCATCCAATACCGAGGAAGGCCATTCCAGCCCTATGGAGAAGATCCATCTCCAGGTATAATACTCCGGACAAGAACCATGTCCAGGGAAGATTTATCCCTCAATGTCATCAACTGTGCTCACTGGTGGTGTGTTATAGACTCCGGAGGGGCTCCTACAGCACAAGCACTATCATAATCATCAATATAACTGTTGCGACGCGCAGCCCGATCCCATAACTGTCATTCATAATCAGGTTCTCGGCCTCACTCCGTCGTCACTCTCCAGTCTCACACTCACGGGCTCACAATGTCATGAAACTAGCCCGAACAATGATATAATGTGTCAAATAATTATAACTGAGACTGAGACATGATATAATATGCATGAACAAGACTCAGTACAGAATATCAATGAAACTAACGATATGATAGCAAGAAACGACCTCTCGGGTCTCAACAATATCGGCGTGAAGCCTTAACAGGATATCTAGCATGATTTCACAGCACATTTACTTATTCACATGATAGAAACACGGGTACCAACAAGAAAGAGTTACTAAACGGTGCCATGGAATGATCCAGGCCGCAATTCTCACGGTGCACGCCCACAAGCCCATAACTTGGCATTTGCGTCACCTCAATAGTAATCATAGAACACATAGTTCGGGGTTTCGTACCCTTAGAACCAAGTTTGGAGCGTTACTTAACTCAAGCCAAGCCAAACTCTATCCTAGGACGCCCTTGCCTCTCGATTCGGCCTCCAAATGCCCCGAATCTAACCAAAATCAGAACCATAACATCAATATATGCTAAGGGAACAAAGCCCACGCGAAAATAATCAAATTACATTACAAATCCCGAAATTGGTCAAACTCGACCCCCAAGACCATGACTCGAAATCCGATAAAAATCTCATCAATAGAATCCTTATCCTCCCACGAGTTCATACATACCAAGAACATCAAAATCGGACCTCAAATAGTCCCTCAAATCCCCAATTTACACTCTCCAATTTCAAGCCCTAATTCCCCAATTTTAGGCTTTAAATCCCACTAATTTATGTCTAATTAGTTAGAAATCACCATAGAATCGAGTATTGAGTTCACAAATCTTACCTCCAAATGTTTCCCTACAAATCCCTCTTCAATCCCTCTCAAAAAGCTTCAAAACCGCTTAACAATGGTGAGAAATGGCCAATAATCGCGAAGACCTCTATTTAAACCTTCCGCCCAGGTATTATTTCCTTCTTCGCGAACGCGGTCAAAGCCTCGCGTTCACGAAGCACAAAAATCATTGACCAATTATTCCTTTTTCGCGAACGCGACTTCCTTCATGCGAACGCGAAGCCTCAGCTGTCCAAGCCTTCGCGAACGCGACCTTACCTACGCGAACGCGATGCACAAGCTCCTGGGATCCCAGCTGCTCCAATTTACCCTAAGCGAACGCAACTCCTCTCACGCGTTCGCGATTCACTGGAATCCAAACCTACGCGAACGGGACCCCAGACTCGCGAATGTGAAGAACATTTCCTCCTCTTGACCCAGCTCTTCTTCGCTAACGCTGGACAATCTTCGCGAACGCGAAGAACAAATTCTTCTGCAACAAAACCAGCAAAATCTGCAACTCTCCAAAGCCAAGAATTGGTCGGATAACCACTCGAAATTCACCCGAGGCCCTCGGGACCTCAACCAAATATGCCAACACATCCCATAACATCATTCAAACTTGTTCCAACCTTCGGAACACTCAATACAACATCAAAACATCAAATCACCTTCGGATTCAAGCCTAGAACTTAAAAACTTTCAAATTCCAGAATCGATCAAAAAGTCTATCAAACCTCGTCCGAATGACCTGAAATTTTGCACATACGTCCCAGATGACACAACGGACCTACTCCAATTTCTAGAAATCCATTCTGACCCCTATATCAAAATTTCCACTGCCGATCGAAAAATGCCAAATTTCCAATTTCGCCAATTCAAGCCTAAATCTTCTACAGACCTCCAAAACACATTCCGATCACGCTCCCAAGTCCCAAATCACCTAACGAAGCTATCCAAACCATTGGAATTCACATCCGAGACCTTCTACCCATAAGTCAACATTCGGTTGACTTTTCCAACTTAAGCTTACTCAAAAGAGACTAAGTGTCTCTTTCCTCTACAAAACCACTCCGAACCCGAACCAACCAACCCGATACCATATAATACAGCAGAACTAGACATAAAGAAGCAGAAATGGGGGAAACGGAGCGGTAACTCATGAAACGACCGGCCGGGTCGTTACAATAAGGGAGGATTATGATATTGATAAATGATGATATTATGTGGAATCGGGTTGCACGCCGCAACAGATATTGTTATTATTATGTGGGATCGAGTTTCACGCTGCAACGGATATACATGTTGTAATTGTTATAATATTAAGGTTATTCGCGGTTGTGGTTCTCATGGTGCATTTTATGTTAGGACAGTTATTGTAGTTTATTAAATCACTTCATTGTATTTTGATCGTATTTGATTAACCGTCAGTACTTTAATAATGGAACGATATTGAATTCTTGTGTGAGTCATGCATTCTACATGATATGTTGTGTTTCTTCAATATGCCAAATTTGCGCCTCTGTTATTTCTTGGTAAATTGATCGTCAAGGTGAATTTATGTGCACAAGGTCATTAACTTATATCCGATTGAATTGTTGATAATTTAGCGGATTTAAATGAAAGAATTCTTAAGGTGATTCACTTGTGTGTCTTTCAAAAATATAACTCGTATCTTATTCGGCGTTTTACTGATTTAAATGGTTATTACATTTTTACTTTAATTGTTTTCTCAAATTTACTCATCACCTTATTATGGTGTAACTTACTTAAAAATTGTTATCACGTTTTATTTTAACAAATTTTATATTAAACTCGCTAAATTCAATTAATGTATTACTTTGTTTAAATATGATTTGTTACCTATCTTATTTATTTCTAAACTAAGCTCATCTGATACTTTATTTGCACAATCTCTCCTTTGTTTTACTTTATTTGAATTCTAAATTAAGTTTAATTTCTCATTTGACGCTTTATTGTATTTCAAGTTTGAAATTTGTGTTAAATTGTGTTTAAATTATTCATCGATCATCTTAGTTGATATTGACACGGATACTACGTACATGGTAGCACATGGATTCTTGCCGTGAGAAAGTGATTTGAAAAAATGTGGGTACAAGCTGCCATGTGTGTAAATTTTGGAAGTTATGACTTATGATCTGAGATTACGAGATGTGGTACTTGGAGCAATTCTTGTTGAAATTTGTGCATTAGGAATAATTTGATTGATTGAGCTGCCATCGGTTTTTCCTTACTTGAACCCATTCACGTTTCATCTGTACCCTGACTATGGTGTTGCTTAATTACTTGGTTGTTTCTCGTCTCCATTCTTGCTCCCATAAATTTTACTGCTAACTGTAATTTGAAATCCTTCTGCTATTGAGCTTATATTGATGTTCTTTCCTGCACAGGTTTACTTGTCTGGTAGGTGTCTTGACCTGGCTTCGTCACTATTCTACCGAGGTTAGGCTTGATACTTACTAGGTACCGCTATGGTGTACTCATACTACGCTTCTGCACAATTTTGTGCAGATCCAGGTACTTCTGATCAGGTTGGTTTTGAGATGTCACGACCCGAAATTCCCATCTTCGGGACCGTGATGCCGCTTAACATTTCACTCGCTAGGCAAGCCAATGTTAGAGTAAATCGTATGCCATTTTAAGCAATTCAAGTGATTAAAACTCATTTAAACTGAAATAAATTGGAATGATGTGCGAAAAGATAAAATAACCAAAAACATCTAAGTACAATCCCGGACCTGGAGACACAAGTGCACGAGCTACTAGAAATTTTACAAATAGAGTCTGAAATAAATACAACTGTTTCGAATGAAATGAATAGTAAATGAGGAAAGAGGAAGGGGACTTCAAGGTCTGCGGACGCCAGCAGATCTACATTGAGTCTCCAAATGTGATAATCTGAGCTGAGGCTCCTCACGTACAGCTGGGACCAGTACTAAAATATGCACAAGAAGTGCAGAGTGTAGTATAAGTAAAACCAACCCAATGTTCTCCGTAGCTGCCGAGCCTAACCTCGACGAGGTAGTGACGAGGTTATGACAGGACACTCATGTAATTTAACCTGTACAAACGTAGATATATGTGCCACATAGTAACAAATAATGATTTAATATGTACGATTGGGAGAGGACATGCAAAAGGGAAACAAGATAAGATAACTATAATAGGAATGACAACATAAGACAGTAAAATAAATCGTCAACCAATGAAAACGGATAAACATAATAAATAAAGATGCAATGGCATCACCCATCGTGATTTTACTCTCAACCTTACCATGAAATGATAATAATGGCACGGCATCACCGTTCATGCTTTTACTCTCAACCTCACCATGGAACGATAAATACGACACGACATCACCCTTCGTGTTTTTACTCTCTCCCTCACTATGTATTTATCAATAAATGAAGCAATAGACGGCACGACATCACCCTTCTTGCTTTAACACTCTCCCTTACCATGTAATAATGAATATAAAATTTTGGGAGATAGCTAATGCAATAATAAACCTTATGTCGATAATGGATCAAAGATGCCAAAGCTCACTTCCAAATAGACTCAACCATCACAATTAATTCATAAATGAGGAAAGAACGATCAAATAAGAAATAAGTTTCTAAGCATGGATATCATAAGTAAAGTAGGCAATAAATTACAAGGAAACAAGTCCCACTCGCATGCTTTAACCCAACAACAACACATAAGTACTCGTCACCTCACATATACGATGTACCCAAACATTTAAACACGTTTCAAATTGGCAAACAAGTCCTAATCCCTGAAGTCAAGGTTAACCACGACACTTACCTCACTCCACAATTAACTCAGAGCTATACCGGGGCCTTTCCTCTAGCATTCGCTTCCAAAGCAATCGTATCTAACCAAAATTGACTTGATTACTTCAAATAATGCTAACGAAATCAATTCCAATACATAAAGTTAGGATTTTTACACTTTTCCCAAAAATTCAAAAAAGTCAACTCCGGGCTCGCTTGATCAAAACCCGAGATTCAGACCAAAACCCATTTACCCATTCACCCCCGAGCCTGATTATGTGATTAGTTTCAAAATCTGACCCCAAATTGAGGTCTAAATCCCGAATTTGCAAGAAAACCCAATTCTTTCCAAATCCCTAGTTTTCTACCATGGAAGAACAAAGATTAAGGCTAAAAATTAATGGGTGATGTTAGAAATAGAAGAAAATGAGTTCAAATATACTAACCTATGAATTGGTGACAAATTTTCTCTTCAAAATCACCTCTAGGACGAGCTCTAATGGAAAGATGGTGAAAAAGGGTGAAATCCCATTTTTGAAATGTTTAAATGACTAGGCGTCAGGTGTTCATCGCGATCGCGAGAAACTTGACGCGTTCGCGAAGAGCACTGCCTATTTTGCTTACGCTATCGCGAGGTACTCTATGTGTTTGCGTAGGTTTAGTTCCCCACACCTCCGTATTCGCGAGCTTGGGCTTCTGTTCGTGTAGAGTAACACACTGGCCCCTCCCCAGGTCCAAAGCGCCTAAGTGTTCGCGAGAAGCTGGTCGCGTTCGCGAAGGGTAAGTCCCCCATTACTCCATGTTCGCGAACCAGCTATCGTGTTTGCGATTAAGGAAGTCACGAACCAGCTATCGTGTTTGCGATTAAGGAAGTCCACCCCCAGCCCAGTTTACGCTTCGCGATTGCAGGAGTACCTTCGCAAAGAAGAAGACACCAGATGACAACAGAAGCTAAAGAAAACGAGAATTTTCTAAGTTCAAACCATCAGTAGCCTGCCCGAAACTCTCCCGAGCCCTCGGGCTCCAAATAAAACATGCACACAAGTCAAAAAACATGATACGAACTCACTCGCGCAACCAAAACACCAAAATAACACCTAAAACTATGAATCGGAAACTAAAACGAATAAAAGTTTCAATAATACTTAAGAACTTTCATTTTAACAACCGAACGTCCGAATCACGTCAAATCAATTCCGTATTGCACCAAATTTTGCAGACAAGTCATAAATACAGTAATGAACCTATACCAAAATCTAGACCCGGTAGTAATAAAGTCAAACTTCGCTCAAATTTATAAATTCTTTAAACCTTTAAACCTCAAATTTTCAACAAATTACGATAACTCGAGCTACAGACCTCCAAATTCAATTTCGGGCATACGCCCAAGTCCCAAATCATGATACAGACCCACCAGGACCGTCAAAACACGGATACGGGTCTGTTTTGCTCAAATATTGACCGAAGTCAACTCAATAAAATTTTAAGGCATGAATTCACATTTTAATCAATTTTTCACATGAAAGCCTTCCAGAAAAAGATACGGACTGCGCATGCAATTTGAGGAAGGCTAAAAGCAGCTATTTGAGGTTTCAAAACACATATTTAAGGGTTAAAACTCTAGATGACCTATCGAGTCATCACATTCTCCAACTCTAAAACAAACGTTCGTCCTCGAATGGACATAGAAAAGTACTTGGACTGGTGAAAAGGTGTAGATATCTACTCTGCATGTCCGACTCGGAATCCCAAGTGGCTGCCTTGATCGGCTGACCTCTCCACTGCACTCGAACTGAAGGATAACTCTTTGAGCTCAACTGTCGGACCTGCCGGGCTAGAATATCCACTGGCTCCTCCTCATAAGTCAAATCCTTGTCCAACTGGATTGAGCTGAAATCTACCACATGGACGGATCACCGTGATACTTTCGAAGCGTGGACACATGGAACACCGGATGGAATACTGATAAATTAGGTGTCAATGCGAGCCTGTACGCCACCTCACCCACTCTCTCAAGAATATCAAAGGGTTCGATATACCTAGGGCTCAACTTTCCCTTTTTCCCGAACTTCATCACACCCTTCATGGGTGAAACCCGGAGCAATACTCTCTCTCTACCCATGAATGTAACATCACGAAATCTACGATCGGCATAACTCTTCTGCCTAGACTGAGCTGTGCGAAGTTGATCCTGAATAATCTTGACCTTATCCAAGGCATCCTATACCAAATATGTACCCAACAACCAAGCCTCCCCTGGCTTGAACCATCCAACTGGCAAACGGCACCGCCTCCCGTATAATGCCTCATAGGGAGCAATTTGAATGCTCGCTGGTTGTTGTTGTTGTTGGAAAACTCCGCAAGTGGGAAGAACTGATCCCAAGAAAACCTAAAATCCATAACACAAGCGTGAAGTATGTCTTCCAATATCTGAATAGTGCGCTCGGACTGTCCGTCTGTCTGGGGATGAAATGTTATGCTCAATTCAACTTGCGTGCCCAACTCACGTTATACTAACCTCCAAAAGTGTGAGGTGAATTGCGTACCTCGATCAGAAATTATAGAAACTAGCACACCATGAAGACAGACGATCTCGCGGATGTAGATCTCAGCGAACCGCTCTGAAGAATAGGTAACTGCCACATGAATGAAATGTGCTGACTTGGTCAGTCTGTTCACAATGACCCATACTGCGATGAACATCCTCTAAGTCCGTGGGAGTCCAACATTAAAATTCATAGTGATACGCTCCCACTTCCACTCAGGAATCTCTAACTTCTGAAGCAAACCACCAGGTCTCTGATGCTCGTACTTTATTTGATGATAATTTAGACACCGAGCTACATATGTCACTATATCCTTCTTCATCCTCCTCCACCAAAAATGCTACCGCAAGTCCTAATACATCTTGGCGGCACCCGTATGAATAGAGTACCGGGAGCTGTGGACCTCTTCAAGAATCAACTCACGAAGCCATTCCACGTTGGTCATACAAATACGACCTTGCATCCTCAAAACTCCATCATCTTCAACAGTAACCTACTTGGAACCATCATTCCGCACCGTGTCCCTAAAGACAAGCAAATGAGGGTTATCATACTACCGTTCTCTGATGCGCTCATACAAGGAATATCGAGCGACTGTACAAGCTAGAACACGATTGGGCTCTGAAACGTCTAACCTCCTGAACTGATTGGCCAAAGCCTGAACATCTGCTGAAAGCAGTCTCTCAACAACTGGAATGTATGCAAGGCTGCCCATACTTACTGCCTTTCTACTCAAGGCATCGGCCACCACATTGGCCTTCCCGGGGTGATACAAAATGGTGATATCATAGTCTTTCAAAACTCCAACCACCTTCTCTGCCTCAAATTGAGATCCTTTTGTTTGAACAAATATTATGGACTCTGATGATCCGTGAATACCTCACACGACACGCCCTAAAGATAGTGCCTCCAAATCTTCAGTGCATGAACAATGGCTGCCAACTCTAAGTCATGAACATGATAGTTTTTCTCTTGAATCTTCAACTACCGCGACACATATGCGATCACCCTACCATCTTGCATCAATACTTCACTGAGCCTAGCACGAGATGCATCACAATACACCGTGTAAAATCCTGAACCTATGGGCAACACCAATACTGGCGCGTAGTCAAAGCAGTCTGAAGCTTCTGAAAGCTCAACTCACACTCATTTGACCATATGAACTGGGCACCCTTCTGGGTCAATCTAGTCAATGGGGCTGCTATAAATGAAAACCCCTCCACGAACCGGCGGTAATAACCCACCAAACCCAGGAAGCTCCGGATCTCTGTAGCTGAAGTGGGTCTAGGCGAATTCTGAACTGCCTCAACCTTCTGAGGATCCACCTTAATGCCCTCTGCCAATACGACGTGCCCCAAAAAGGCTACTCAGTCTAACCAAAACTCGAACTTTGAAAACTTGGCATATAACTGGCTATCTCTCAGAGTCTAAAGTACAATCCAAAGATGCTGCTCATGCTCCTCTCGACTGCGGGCGAGACCAAGATATCATCAATAAATACAATCACAAAGGAATCCAAGTAGGGTCTGGACACCTGGTTCATCAAATCCATAAATGTTGCTGGGGTATTTGTCAGCCCAAATGACATCACTAGAATCTCATATGCCCATACTGATTCCGAAAAGCTGTCTTAGAGACAGCAGATGCTCTAGTCTTCAACTGATGGTAGCCATACCTCAAATTGATCTTTCAAAACACCTTGGCACCCTGAAGCTGATCAAATAAGTCACCAATCCTCGATAATAGATACTTGTTCTTGATGGTGACTTTGTTCAATTGCCGATAATCTATGCTCATCCTCATTGATCCATCTTTCTTCTTCACGAACAACATGGGTGCACCTCAGGGTGAGACACTAGGTCTAATGAAGCCCTTATCAAGCAAATCTTGCAACTTCTCCTTCAATTCTTTCAACTCTATCAAGGCCATAGGTATGGCGGGATAGAAATAGACTGAGTGCCCGGAGCCAAATCAATACAAAAGTCAATATCTTTGTCGGGTGGCATATTTGGCAGATCTGCAAGAAACACCTCTGGAAACTCACGAACAACTGGTACTGAATCCATGGAAGGAATCTCCGCACTAGAATCGCGGATATAAGCCAAATAGGCTAGACACCCCTCCTCGACCATACATCGAGCCTTCACATAAGAGATAACCCTACTGGTAGAATGGCCAGGAGTTCCCCTCCACTCTAATCGAGGCAACCCCGACAAGGCTAAGGTCACCATCTTGGCATGACAATCCAATATAGCATGATAAGGTGATAGCCAATCCATACACAAGATTACATCAAAATCTACCATATCAAGAAGTAGGAGATCTACGCTAGTCTCAAGACTCCCAATAGTAACCACACACGAGCAATATACACGATCTACTATAATAGAATCTCCCATAGGTGTGGACACATACATAGGAGCACTCAAAGAATCACGAGGCACAACCAAATATGAAGCAAAATAGGATGACACGTAGGAATAAGTAGAGCCCAGATCAAACAGAACTGAAGCATCTCTATGGAAAACTGGAACAATACCTGTGATAACAACGTCAGATGACTCAGCCTCAGGTCTAGCTCGGAAAGCATAACATCGGGTCTTGGCCGCACCACTCTCAACCACGACTCTAGGACGGCCTCTAACTGGCTGGCCTCCACCTCTAATGGCCTGACCCCCACCTCTAGCGGCCTGACCTCCACACCTGGCTGCCTGACCTCTGCCTCTATCTGGCTGAGCCGGCGGTGAAGCAACCAGTGCCGGAACCATGGCACGAGAACCCTGCTGCTGTGTGATGCCCGGTACCCGTGGGCAGAATCTAGCAATGTGCCTTGGATCACCACAAGTATAACAAGCCCTCGGCTATTATGGCTGTTGACCCTGGAACTGACCCTGCCGACATGGGTAACCACCCTGAAAACTCTGGAGTGGAGGTGCACTAATAGGAGCTAGTGGTGCACTGTAGGCTAGTTGGTCGGGATGAGACATATAAGGGTCGAGACTACCTGACGAACTATGATATGCCTGGAGCGCTGACTGAAATGCTCGGGAGGATAGCCTCTACCAAAAGTACCCCTGCCTTCAGACGAGGCACCACTGAACCCATCGAAATGACGAGGCCTTTTATCAGACCCCTTCCCTCTCTCCTGAGCAAGAACCATCTCGATTCACCTAGTAACATTTGCAACCGTCTAAAAGGAAATATCGCCCCCGGTCTCCTTGGCCATCTGTAGCCTGATAGTGTAAGTGAGTCCATCAATAAATCTCCTTACCCTCTCCCTCTCAGTGGAAATCAAGATAAGGACATGACGAGCTAGATCCACAAAACGAGTCTCATACTGAGTAATAGTCATTCTGCCCTGCTAGAGACGCTCAAAATACAAGTGGTAATCCTCTCTCAGTGTGATAGGGAGGAACGTCCCTAGAAATAGCTATGAGAACTGATCCCAAGTAAGTGCAGGAAACCCACCTGGTCTGGTCAACATATAATCTCTTCACCACCTCTTGGCAGAACCCATCATCTGAAACACAACAAAATCAACCCCATTGGTCTCAACAATAGCCATGTTCCGCAGCACCTCATGGCAGCGGTCAAGATAATCATGTGGGTCCTCAGAAGGTGCACCACTGAAGTGAACTTTAAAGAGCTTAGTAAACTTGTCCAATCTCAATAAAGCCTCAGAGGACATGGCGGGCCTATCACCGACCTGTGCTGCAACAATCGATTGAACTACCCCAACTGGCGGGGCTGCTGGAGTCTGATACTGGGGAGCCATCTGCTCCATAGTGCGAGTAGGGGGATTCTGTGCTCCTCTCCCAACCTGAGAGATGGCTGGTGCCACAGGAAATGTACCGACCTGGGCAACACTCTCTATAAGGCCCACCAAACGGACTAGAGCGTCCTAAAGTACTAGGGTGGCGATGAATCCCTCCGGGACCAGAGCTGGTCCAACAGATACGGTTTGAGCTGGAACCTCCTCATCAAAATCTACTTTAGGCTCTACCGTTGGTGCTGTTGCTCGAGCTCTAGGCTGAGCTTTGCCTCTACCTCGGCTTCTAGCACGACATCGGCCTCGGCTTCTGCCCCTAGTAGGAGATGCCACTGGCGGCTCCGGCTGCTGTCCAGTTGTAAATACAGTACGTGTTCTCGCCATATGCTAGAGAATAAGAATAGAAGAGTTCAATCGTCAATGATAGAATAAAATCGCACGACAGAGAAGAATAAAAGTGAAATTGTTCCTAAACTCTATATCCTCTGGAAGATAAGTACAAACATCTCCGTACCGATCCTTCAGACTCTACTAAGCCTGCTCATGACTCGTGAGACCTAGGCAACCTAGTGATATGATACCGTCTTGTCATGATCCGTAATTCCCACATTCGGGACCGTGATAGAACCTAAAATTTAACTCGCTAGGCAAGCCAATGTTAGAGAAAATCGTATGCCATTTTAAGAAATTCAAGTAATTATAACTCATTTAAACTGAAATAAACTGGAATGATGTGCAAAAAGGTAAAATAACCAAAAACCACTAAGTACAATCTCGGACCTGGAGTCACAAGTGCACGAGCTACTAGAAATTCTACAAACAGTCTGATATAAATACAACTATTTCGAATGAAATGAACAGTAAATTAGGAAAGAGGAAAGGGACTTCAAGGTTTACGAATGCCACCAGATCTACCTCGAGTCTGCAAATGTGATAATCTGAGCTGATGTGCCTCACGAATAGCTGGGACCAGTATGAAAATCTGCACAAGAAGTGCAGAGTGTAGTATGAGTACAACCGACCCAATATTCTCCGTGAGTGTCGAGCCTAACCTCGATGAGGCAGTGATAAGGCTATGACATGACGCTCACATAATTTAACCTGAACAAACGTAGATATATGTGAAACATAGTAACAAATAAAGATTTAATGTGTACGACTGGGAGGGGACATGCGAAAGGGGAACAAGATACAACTACAACATGAATGACAACATAAGACAATCAAATAAATCATCAACAAATAAAAACGGATAAACATAATGAATAAAGATGGCACGACATCACCCATCGTGCTTTTACTCTCAACCTTACCATGAAATGCTAATAACTGCACGGCATCACCCTTCGTGCTTTTGCTCTCAACCTCACCATGAAATGATAAATACGGCATGGCATCACCCTTCATGCTTTTACTCTTCCTCATTATGTATTAATCATTAAATGAATCAATAAGTGACACGGCATCACCCTTCGTGCTTTAACACTCTCCCTTACCATGTAATAATGAATATAAAATTTTTGGAGATAGATAATGCAATAATAAACCTTACGTCAAAAATGGATCCAAGATGCCAAACCTCAACTTCAAAATATACTCAACCATCACAATTAATTCATAAATGCGGAAAGAACGATCAAATAAGAAATAAGCTAATCTAAGCATGGATATCATAAGTACAATAGGCAATAAATTTCAAGGAAACAAGTACCACTCGCATGCCTTAACCCAACAACAACGCATAAGTACTCGTCACCTCACATATACGTTGTACCCAAACATTTAAAAATGTAGCAAATAGGCAAAAAAAATTCTAATCCCTCAAGTCAAGGTTAACCACGACACTTACCTCACTCCGCAATCAACTCAGAGCTCTACCGGGGCCTTTCCTCTAGAATCCGCCTCCAAACCAATCGTATCTAACAAAAATTGACCTGATTATGTCAAATAATGCTAAGGAAATCAATTTCAATACATAAAATTAGAATTTTTACACTTTTCCCAAAAAGTCCAAAAATGTCAACTCCGGGCTCGGTTGGTCAATATCCGAGATTCGGACCAAAACCCATTTAACCGTTCACCCCTGAGCTTGATTATGTAATTAGTTTCGAAATCCGACCCCAAATTGAGGTCTAAATCCCGAATTTGCAAAAAAACCCAATTCTTCCCAAATCCCTAGTTTTCTACCATGGAAGAACAAAGATTAAGGCTAGAAATTAATGGGTGATGTTGGAAATGGAAGAAAATGATTTAAAGTATACTAACCTATGAATTGGTGATGAATTTTCTCTTCAAAATCGCCTCTACGCCGAGCTTTAATGGAAAGATGGTGAAAACTAGGTGAAATCCCGTTTTTGAAATGTTTAAATGACTGGGTATCAGGTGTTCATCGCGATTGCGAGAAACCTGACGTGTTCGCGAAGAGCACTGCCATTTTGGCTTATGCAATCGCGAGGTACTCTACGCGTTCGCATAGGTTTAGTACCCCACACCTCCACATTCGCGAGCCTGGGCTCGTGTTCGCGTAGAGTAAAACACTGGCCCCCTCCCCTTGTCCAAAACCCTATGTGTTCACGAGAAGCTGGTGTGTTGGCGAAGGGTAAGTCCCCCATTGCTCCACGTTCACGACCCAGTTATCGCGTTCGCGATTAAGGATTTCCACCCCCAGCCTAGTTTACTCTTCGTGATTGCGGGAGTACCTTCGCGATCGCGAAGAAGAAGACACCAGATGAAAACATAAGCTAAAGAAAACCAGAACTTTCTAAGTTCAAACCATCTATAGCCTACCGAAACTCAACCGAGCCCTCGGGGCTCCAAACCAAACATGCACACAAGTCCAAAAATATCATACAAACTCGCTAGCGTGATCAAAGCACCAAAATAATACCTAGAACTACGACTTGGACACCAAAACGAATGAAATTTTCAATAAAACTTAAGAACTTTCATTTTAACAACCAGACGTCCGAATCACGTCAAATTTGTACCAAAGTTTGAAAACAAGTCATAAATACAGAAATGAACCTATACCAAGCTCCGAAACCAAAATCCAGACCCGGTGGCAATAAAGTCAAATTTTGGTCAAATTTATAAATTCTTTCAACCTCAAATTTTCAATAAATTGCGTTAACTCGAGCTAGAGACCTCCGAATTCGATTTCGGGCATACGATCAAGTCCCAAATCACGATACAGACCCACTGGGACCATCAAAACATGGATCCGTGTCAATTCGCTCAAAACGTTGACCGAAGTCAACTCAAATAAATTTAAGGTACGAATTCACATTTTGATCAATTTTTCAAATAAAAGCCTTCAGGAAAAAGATATGGACTGCTCCCGCAAATCGAAGAAGGCTAAGAGGAGCTATTTGAGGTTTTCAAAATATAGAATTAAGGGTTAGAACTCTTGATGACCTATCGAGTCATCACATGAGACTTGTGTCTATGCGGCCGGATATTTCAAGGTGTACCTGATGTACGTTCATAGGCTCCGAAGTCACCTTCTGTTGTATTTTATTTTTATTTTTTCCTATTATTTTGGGACAGGATGTATTGTTATTTCTAGTGACTCTTAGAAAAGCTTATGACTTGTACTAACGATTTTGGGATATTGTATCATGTTGAGATGGTTGGCTTATAATAGAAACTTCTGCTTCACGCTTAATAGTTATTTGGTTAAAAATCTATTATTTAATCAGCAAGTGTTGGGCTTACCTAGTCTTAGAGACTAGATGCCATCATGACATCCTACGAAGGGAGATTGGGGTCGTGACTCTAAATAAGTTTCTTTGATACTTAATACAACACAATACCTTATTGATAATCAATTATTTTCTCCAAAATAGTATAATTGGCTCTTCCAAAGCTTTCAATTAATTTTGTACTACCACATATTCATCAACATCCATATGGTGAATATCTCTTTTAAGGAGAAAGTTATGTCATTAAGGTCATGGTCAAAATCATTATAGGCAAGATACGTTGCTTGTATTACTTTTGCCCTGTAATATTCACATTACCATAATATTTTGGCATAATCACAATAGGTACGTGATCAATGACTATTCATGTCATAATAATGAAATTATTGTTATTTCATATCAAACCTCTTTCTAGATGTTTGTGTAGTATATTGACTGCCACTAGCACATTCATATTCTTTCAAGAATGAATATGTATTCATAAATCACATGTTATTATATTCACATCATGAATGGACCATAATCATCTATATGTGATTTACAAAATCTCATATCAAATCGATGACAAGCATTACTTTCACAGAGTGAAGGATTATTTTGATAATCCTTATTATTCTCATTACCATAATGATGACGATTATAATTGCGTCTATTGCCACGTCCACATCCATTGATACCTTCACGGTAATAATTTTGTCTTCTTTCAGACTTATTATATACTGCTATCACACTCTCTTAAGGGAATGAGAATAAAGCAAATTCAATGGGACATGTTTCCACTTCTTGTGCTCATAATCATACATGAATTTGATCATGATAAGACATAAAAAATTTACCACTTGTGGTAGTTATAATTTCTTACAAACTCTATTAGAATTATAATAAAAATTTATTGTCTTTGCTTGTATTTAAAATCAAATTATAAAATTCAAGAATTTAAAAGAGAAAAATAAGGTAAAGTACTTACCTTAAATCCAGAGTTAATTCCTGAAGGAAGTTCATGGAACAATTGACAATCATTATACTCAATATTATGTACCAGTTAAGCACCATGCAATCCCAAAGCCTGGTGATCAAGGCAGATGCCTAGTATAGGAATATCAATGCATGCACGCAAGAGCCTCACGCATATTCCTATATCTTCTCTCCACATGTGGTTTAATTTCTCAAACATTAAACAACTATTTAATAGTACATCTACAAATTAAAACAACCGCCCTCTACTCAATTGGTTGGAGTCTTGTGTTAATAACGTGTTATAAAATAATATACAGAGAAAAGTAGAAGGAGAATTCTTATTGATTTGGAATCATTTACAATGGAATAGAACCCTTCTATTTATACAGAAAAGTGACATAGTCACAATGTAACAAACTCTACAATCTCTCTAAAAGATAGACTGTAACGACCCAAACGGTCGTTTTGAGCACTTGCACATCGCTCGTTAGTTCTTGGTCATGAGTAGCTCCGCATGATGTTTTATGACTTATGTAAATCGTCAGTTTTGGTTTTCAGGTTAATCGGAATAGATATGGAACAATGATTCTCAGCGTGAAACTTCAAATTTGAAAGGTTTAACCAAGTTTTGACTTTTTAATATTCGATCTCGAATTTGGATTTTTATGATTCGGTTAGGTCCGTTAGGTGATTTTGGACTTGGGAGCGCGTCCGGAATGTGATTTGGAGGTCCGCGCTAGACTTAGGCTTGAATTGGCAAAATTGGAAATTTGACGTTTCTCGATCAGTAGTGGAAATTTTGATATCAGGGTCAGAATGAAGTTTTAGAAATTGGAGTAGGTCTGTAGTGTCATTTGTGACATGTGTGCAAAAGTTTCTGGTCATTCGCACGAGGTTTGATAGGTTTCGGCATCTTCGCGAAATTCGAAAGTTTAGAAGTTCTTAGGCTTGAATCCGAGGGTGATTTGGTATTTTGATGTTGTTTGCAGTGTTCCGAAGGTTTAAATAAGTTTGAATAGTAGTATATGACCTGTTGGTATTTTTGGTTGAGGTCCCGAGAGCTCGGGATGAATTCGGATGGTTAATGGAAGGATTGAAACTTTGTTTGAGCAGCTGAAGCTGCTGCTTCTGTCATTTCCGCACCTGTGGATTGGGGACCACAGGTGCAAGGTCCTCAGAAGCGGTTATCTAGCACAGGTGCGCAGCAAGGGTCGTAGGTGCAGTTTGGTTGCCGTATCTGCGGAAATGCCTTTTAATGAGATTCCGCAGAAGCGGAGAATTTTGCGCAGATGCGGCCTCGCAGAAGCGTAATGGGGACCGCAGATGCGGAAGTGCTGGAAAGAATGTATATTAAGGCTCCTTCGCGAATTTTTGGTCAATCTTCACCATTTTGGCTGGGATTTAAGCTTTGGGCAGTGATTTTCAGGAGGAATCAAAGATTTTCAGTGGGGTAAGTTACTTGGGCATTATTATTTGTGTTTGTGATGATTTTTCCACTGTTTAATCATTGAATTAGTTGGAATTTGGGGAGAAGTTAAAGGGGTTAGGGCTTGAGTTTTGGATAGTTTTGATTGAGGATATGAGGGACCATTTGAGATCGGATGTTGATGATTTTGGTATGTATAAACTCGGGAGTGAAAGGAGTTTCTAGTTTTGTAATTTTTGTTGGATTCCGAGACGTGGGCCCGGGGGCCAGGTCTGGGTGAATTTTGGGATTTTGGTTTGAATTGATAGTTTTGCATTTGGAATTGATTCCTTGGCCTATATTGATTGCTTTGCATTGATTTTGGTTAGATTCGGGACGTTTGGAGGCCTATTCCAGAGGCAAAGGCGTAGCGGAGTAGGATTTGGCTTGGTTTGAGGTAAGTAACGCTTCCAAACTTGGTTCTGAGGGTTCGAAACCCCGAACTATGTGTTATATGATTAAATATTGAGGTGATGCAAATGCCAAGTAACGGGCGTGTGGGCGTACACCGTGAGAATTGTGACCTGGTTCATTCCATGGCACCGATTAGTAAATCTATCTTGTTGATATCTGTGTTTCTTCATGTGATGAAGTAAATGGACTATAAATCATGCTAGGGCTTTACGCCGATACTGTTGGGACCCCTAGTGGTTGTTTCTTGCTGTCATCTCACTGATTTCATTGATATTCTGTACTCGGTCATGTTCATGAATTTCATATCACATCTCAGTCTCAACTGTTATTTATTGCATATCATATCATTGTTCCGGGCTAGTTTTCATGGCATTGTGAGCCCGTGGGAGAGACTGGAGAGTGATGGCCGAGTGAGGACGAGAGCTTGATTATGAGAGACAAGGTCCTCAGAAGCGGTTATGTAGCGCAGGTGCGCAGCAAGGGTCGCAGGTGCGGTTTGGTCGCCGTATCTACGGAAATGCCTTTTAATGAGATTCCGCAGAAGCGGAGAATTTTGCGCAGATGCGGCCTCGCAGAAGCGTAATGGGGACCGCAGATGCGGAAGTGCTGGGAAGAATGTATATTAAGGCTCCTTCGCTAATTTTTGGTCAATCTTCACCATTTTGGCTGGGATTTAAGCTTTGGGCAGTGATTTTCAGGAGGAATCAAGGATTTTTAGTGGGGTAAGTTACTTGGGCATTATTATTTGTGTTTGTGATGATTTTTCCACTGTTTAATCATTGGATTAGTTGGAATTTGGGGAGAAGTTAAAGGGGTTAGAGCTTGAATTTTGGATAGTTTTGATTGAGGATATAAGGGACCATTTGAGATCGGATGTTGATGATTTTGGTATGTATAGACTCGGGAGTGAAAGGAGTTTCTAATTTTGTAATTTTTGTTGGATTCCGAGACGTGGGCCCTGGGGCCAGGTCTGGGTGAATTTCGGGATTTTGGTTTGAATTGATAGTTTTGCATTTGGAATTGATTCCTTGGCCTATATTGATTGCTTTGCATTGCTTTTGGTTAGATTCGGGACGTTTGGAGGCCTACTCCAGAGGCAAAGGCATAGCGGAGTAGGATTTGGCTTGGTTTGAGGTAAGTAACGCTTCCAAACTTGGTTCTGAGGGTTCGAAACCCCGAACTATGTGTTATATGATTAAATATTGAGGTGATGCAAATGCCAAGTAACGGGCGTGTGGGCGTACACCGTGAGAATATTGACCTGGTTCATTCCATGGCACCGATTAGTAAATCTATCTTGTTGATATCTGTGTTTCTTCATGTGATGAAGTAAATGGACTATAAATCATGCTAGGGCTTTACGCCGATACTGTTGGGACCCCTAGTGGTTGTTTCTTGCTGTCATCTCACTGATTTCATTGATATTCTGTACTCGGTCATGTTCATGAATTGCATATCACATCTCAGTCTCAACTGTTATTTATTGCATATCATATCATTGTTCTAGGCTTGTTTTCATGGCATTGTGAGCCAGTGGGAGAGACTAGAGAGTGATGGCCGAGTGAGGACGAGAGCTTGATTATGAGATACAATTATAGGTCGGGCTGCACGCCGCAGCGGATTATTGATTATGCCTTCATTGGCTTGTTATAGCGCTAGGGACGTAGGAGCCCCTCCGGAGTCTGCACACCCACAGTGGGCGCGGTTGATTATATTCAGGGATGGAACCTCCCTTGTAATGGAGATGGATCTTCTCCATGAGGCTGGATTTGCCTGTTCCTCGGTACTGGAGACTGATGGCCTGTGATGTTTATATATTCCGGGATGGATCTTCCCTAGGCCTTGTGAGCCATATACAGTAGCGAGTGGTTGTGAGGTTATTATTATTATCTGGAGATGGATCTTCTCCATAGGCTGGATTGGCCTTCCTTAGTACTGAGTGACTACTGTCAGAGATGTATATATATTCTGGGATGGATCTTCCCTAGGCCGTATGAGCCATATACAGTACTGAGTGGACGAGCATTTGAGATTGTTGGCATATGAGGCACTTAGCATGGTGCATTTCATACAACATGTGCATTGGCCTGTCGATGTAGCAGAGTTATACTTTTTTACCTTGCTCATTCCTGCTCTATTTTACTGTTCAAGTTGTTTATTTAACTGCAAGTATGCCTGCGTTTCTGTACGTTATTTCTATTATCTTTGATGAGGTTGAGTACGTCACTACCTATCAGTCCATAGGTTGGACTTGTTACTTACTGAGTTGGTGTACTCACATTACCCCCTGCACCTTGTGTGCAGATCCAGGTATCTTAGGCCACGGTAGCAGCTGTTGACTATTCCAGTCACGGATTATCACCGGAGATAGCGAGGTAGCTGCTTGGCGATCACAGTCCCGCCTTTCTCCTTCTTTATCTTTCTTCAAGTATATTTTGGCTACTTTCAGACTATTTTGGTCTTGTTATGTTTCAGAACAATTGTAGTATTGCTCATGACTTAGTGACACCCGAGGTCAGGCTTTTATTTTATGCATTATGGTTTTCGATGTTATACCTTATATAGAATTTTAGTTGAAAAGGGTTGTTATTAAGTTTTTAATGAAATGTTGAACTATTTTGGGAATGTGTCGGCTGGCCTAGTTCCATGATAGGCGCCATCACGACCGGGTTGGTTTTGGGGTCTTGACAAGTTGGTATCAGAGCCTAGGTTACATAGGTCTCACGAGTCATGAGCAGGTTTAGTAGAGTCTCATGGATCGATACGGAGACGTTTGTACTTATCTTTGAGAGGCTGCAAAACCTTTAGGAAATCCCACATTCTTGAATTCTTATTGTGCGACATTGATTCAACTTGAAATGTAACTCTTTGAATTCCTTCCACGCATTCGTGTGCGCATATGAGCGCTCGGTCAGTTGTGCATCGATGGCTTGTGATTCCCTGAACGAGGGGCGAGATGTGATTTCCATGTGTTGATGTTGGGCCAGTCTGGAGGACTTGAGGCCGGGCTTTGCCTATTGCTTGAGCACTAATGGTGTTGATTGTGTGAGCATGTGCTTTTGGATTTATATGTTCGGTATTCTCCCTATTAGTGGAAGTGATGGCTGGATGTCTACGTGATGAGTATGATGTGACTGCGAGATGTGTTCATATGATTTGAATGTAAGGAGAAGGGTCTGCTTGAGGGTAGAAAAAACTATTTGGTGCTTGATTTCCATTTTGATTTGATGTATAGCCCCGAGTTAGGGATGCGTTGAAGGATCTTTTCATGTTGTTAGTTGGGGAGTGAGGTAGATTTTACGTCGTGATATGAGTTCAGACTCAGGAAGATTAAGTGATTGCGTGATGTTTATGACGGTGGAAGGGTATAAAGAGAAGTTAGTTTGAGGCGGAGCAGGTGGGTTATCTCTTGCGGAGTGTTTTGAAGTTGGTGTGATCCTTATGTTATTTGTTGGAAGTCCTCTTTTACTAGTGAATTATATGTGCTGCAGTTTGAGTTTGGATCGTGCATGAGAGTTGTCTTAACTGTTACGAGAGTGAATGCGAGAATTGCAGATGATTTGAAGCACTAGATGGTTTGTGTTGCACGAGCTTATGAAGGATTTAGTTAAATCTCACTATGGTATTATGGCAGTAATAGAGTATGGGCATCGTGAGTATTGTGCGTTTTGATCTATGTCTTTGAGCCAAGTGGGGGAGTCTGCTATTGATCAATTGATTGCATGGTTATGTGTTGTATTGGTTTCAGTTTGAGGTATACTGGTGAATCAGTTGTGGCTTATAGAGGTTGAGGTCAAGGATGACTCAGGTAAAGGAAAATTTTGGATAAGGGTTGTGTTATGCTTTATGGGTATATGAGAAATACTGGATGAATTAGTTGTTGTTGTAAGGGATGTAACGGGTATGGAGTAGGATATCACTCGGCTGCTTAGAAGGATGGGCTACTTCCTTAGGTGTTTCCGTACTAATGGGGCACAGGTCGTTCGGTTCGTTTGATCAGTTTAATTGAAACCTAAGTAGAGTGGATGACTCTCGAGAATGGTTTTAATGGATTCAAGACTTATATGTAATACTTGGAGATCTTTAGGACGTGTATTTGGCTAGGAACTAAGGTTTGCATTAGAGGGTGTCAATACTTGTGGCATTCTATATCATTTCGGATTCTACACATCAGTATCAGGAAGGTGAAGGTAATGGATTTAGATTCGTAGGAAGTCTCTTCAGGGTAAGTATTTTGAATGTGGTTCCTTTGGGGATATTTAAGAGAGTATTTAGTGGCTTATGAACCTTAGACGGTGTGGTTTATGTTTGGGTCTCGTGTGGTGAGTCTGGGTTGAGGATTGCGGTATTATGGCGAGGAGAAGTATCAATTTCGAAGGTAATTTAGAAGGAACTTGGATAAATAGGACAGCTGGGTAGTAGGTCGGATCGGCATGGTAAGGGATATGATTAGTTCTTTGGGTGCTTATGAGGTAATGAGTTTCTACAGGTGTTTTGCGGCAATGCTCTTGGGTTTTCTTTTGGTGACCCGCATAGCCTGGTTGAGTTAGAGGAATTCAGTCCTGACGGTTTGGTTTTGTGCAAATAGGATTCGGAGAGTTCTTGATGGTTTCTACCACGGTTAGACATGTATATTTTCTACTGGTGTGAGGAGCATGTGATGTATAGTGATTTTCTTCTAGATGGGATCAAATGGAAAGTTCTTGGCTAGTTGAGTACGTAGTTGCTTGTGGCTCAAAATGGATTATGAAGTTCTCATGTTTATCATAGGATTGAATGGTATATGCGGTATGTTGTGTAGGGTTGAGATTTGCATGTGTAAGGTTGCGATTCAGTTTTGAAATGAACGTCATAAATTCTTAATCAGCATGGACAGTTTCAGATGACTAGGTAAATGATATTACGAATTGGTGCGACTTGATGAGGGTAAACATTTCAGAAAGGGCAATGTGTTTGAGTTAAGGGTACTTCCTTGGTATTGCGGCACTCTCTTATTGGATAGGCTGCTGATATTCAAGTTTGCTTGGTGGAATAGAAGAATTTTAGGAGTATCCTTCGTGGACTGATCGAGTATTAGAAGTGTGTTAGATATCCAGGCGGTAGAGTTGAGATCGGATGGGGTGATTCGTGTGCTTCATGGATTTGGAGACTAGGAATTCTCATAAACAGGTTATTTCATGGTGGTGGACTGTAAAGATTTGGGCAAAGCTAGTCAGATGATAGTATGTGCCATGATTCAGTCATTGTGAACTTTCAGAGAGTTATTTATCTATTATGGGTGACCAGAGTTGATTTAGGGTTCATTGGTAGGCCCAGTATGGAGGTATTCTGTATCAAGTCGGATATGTGGACTCCAGACTATTATTGTTGAGGAAGGTGCCATTTGGTTGTTAATAAGCTTATTCGTGTCCCAAGATTTGTTTGTGATTTACTCTTGTATGCTAAGCGGGATTGTGATTCGCTAATTTTATGCATAAATGATATGGTTCTATTTGAGCTTTACAGCGGGAATTGAGTGAAATTGGCTTGCCTAGGTGAAACCTATAGGCATGACATCTAACAATGCAGGAATGTACTAATTTTTAAAGAAGAAGACTTGTTGGTTACAAAAGCATAAGTTCTGTGGATATTAAGCAATGCTATTTACTGATTTTTGACTTATAGGCAAAATAGATGACTCAGACTTAGTTTATAGCTCCTATAGGCATGCTTTCTAGATGCTAAATGATTTTAAAACGTTTATAGTCGAAATAAAAGTGCAGAAGTCCTATAGGCGTGGTGTCTAGAATGTTGTTTGTTATTCAAACCTATAAATATGTTTGCCTAGTGATAGATACATATGCAGAATTCAGGAAGTCCTATAGCCATGTTATCTATGTGATATGCAGAAATGCGGAAACCTACAGACATGGTTTCTATATGAAATGCAGAAAGCTATAGACATGGTTCTTATAAAATGCAAAAGTGTAGAAACTTATAGGCAATGTTTCTGAAAATGCAGAAAGCTATAGACATGGTTCTTATAAAATGTAGAAGTGTAGAAACTTATAGGCATGGTTTCTATATGAAAATGCAGAACCTATAAACAGGATTTCTATATGAAATGCAGAACTGAAAGCAGGACATGATTGCAGAAGTGTATTAAGTTCCTATGAACATGATATCTACCCATTTTGCATACATAATGTACCCTCCCCTTTTCACTAAAAACCCCAATAGTTATTACAAGATTATTACAGCCCAGAATTGAATAAGAAAAAAAAAGTAAAAAAATTACATCAGAAAAACTAGAAAAATTCCAACCAAGGAGAGCCTGATTCAGTCTTCTGTCTAAAGCATGAAGTAAACCAACCACAAAGATCAGATTTCCAAAGCATTTCTATTATTTGGGATGTATCAGAGTTCCCTAAGAGTCTCAAATGGAATGCGGACAGTGCTTACACCCAAATACATTGCAAAATTGAATTATAGTGCAGTGTGGAAGGGCCAGCCCTCAAATGTCCAAGTTCAAAGGGAACTCAAGGTCCCAAAGCAAGGCTCATAGGAGGGGGCAGAACTTAGAAGCTAGGAGAGAGTGTGAGTGCAATAGAGGGGATTATGGGGAAAGCCAAGACAGGCTGGTGGTCATACCCAGCAATTGGAAGTGCTGGCACATCCCGACCAGCATGTTTAGACACATTGTTTGGGAGTTAGGATCCCTTAAAGGATCTAGTCCAGACATGAGCAGCAATTTGGATGTTGCCATGTTCTGAACTTTAACTCAAACACATAGAGGGGAATAGGGGTATAGGGATTCACAACAGAAACAGATGCAAAGAGGACAGCATACATATTTAACACTGAGCATAAACAGCAGAGTAGACAGGATTGTAGAAGCTGTAAAATAAACACATTGGGATAAGGCTGGAAACTAAATTAGAACATACCAGTTTCAGGGAAACAAGAGAAAGAAAGCAGTAGTCTTGTAAAGCCAAATTGCAAGTAAATAGTCAGGATGCTATGATTAGAAAACTATGCTACTTGACTGGTGTAAAGTATTAGATTGAAAAGCTGTGTAATTGAAAGTGTCTGAAAAGTGTCGAATTCAAGGTGTGTGAAAGTATTGAATTGAGAGTTGTTTGATCGTGTTCTCTCCCTGTTTTATGTGTTAAAGAAGGCCATGTATTTATAGTGTAGAAAGCAAGCAGAAATAGGTAAGAAAACAGTTTGGAAATCAATTTCACAAGGTTTCCCTTTAATTAAGGGATTCTGATTTCAAACGGATAAAAATAATTAAGGAAAGGAATCAAATAAACACTTTGTGTAAAGCATGCAATTGAGGGAAAATACATAAAGGTTATTTAAGGACAGGGTTTTGATAATACACGGTTTGTGCAAATAAGGCAAGGGAATCAATTAACAGCTAGTAAATCACAAAGTCTGAAATTTGGTATGAATGAACCAAGTCATAAAAGAGTAAGAAGGGTTTTACATATATAGAGTCATATGAAACTCCGAAATTGACCTAAAAGAGTTGGGGGGTTTTGAAATAAGAAACCTAGTTCAGGAAAATCACATAGAGAGAGCAAGCAATTGGATCAAAACATGTATAGAGGTTTCAGAAAAGAACTGAAGATTCTACCATGCTTCCTCTAGCAACAGAACTCATGAGAAACATGATGGTAAAGCAACATGCAATCACAGTAGAAGGATTCAAAGAACATAATGGCAAATACTGATAAGAACAGAAGAAGCATGCTTAAAAGGATCTTTCAGGAGATCTTTAACAGGGTCAGTAGCAGGCAAACAAAGAAACTTAAAACTCAGTAGGAGAATGCAGTAGAAGAACACCGGAAAAGTATAGCAGACAAGCATATAGGAAAACACAGTAAGATAAACACATAAGAACATGGTAAAAATACAGTAGAGAAGTCTACGATACCATAGTATAGGAAAACACGGTGAGACAAACACATAAAAGATGATACAAGAACACAGTAGAGGCAAACACACGAATAACAAAGAAAAAAATCATAAAAACACTTAATGTTTCCGAAAACCCTTAGATCGAAAAGAAGCGTTTTTGAAAGTGATTTTTGAAAGCAAAGCTAGGGAAATCGTTTGAAAACTCAAGTAGAGCATAGATACACAACAGATCTAAAAAGAATCGGAGAAAACCTCGAAGGGTTAGGGTTTCAAAAGAACCCTAGAACGAGAAAGGCTTTGAAAGGTCATTGACCTGAGTCGGAGAGGTCGGACTCAGACTCAAACAACTATAGCACGCCGGAGTAAGGCCGGAGATGACCGGAGAACCTTGAATCGAAAAAGGCCTAAGTGAAGACCTTCGAGGTCTGGCCTCGAATCTTCAAGTATCGAGCACATAGGAGCATTAGGAGGTGAGTATAGGGGCCTCACAACCTGGGAAGCCATTGATTCCGGTGAGTTTCGAGGTGGGAGATGATGAGAGTTCAGGGAAGGTTCGAGAGTGTTTGAGAGACGAAGGGATTCAAAGGCGACAGCTCAGATGAAATGGCTTAGGGTTGGGGGGTTTGGGAAATTAAGAAGGCAAGGGAAAATCGTGGATGTTGATCATTTTGATCGACGGCCTGGATCAAAGGGGAGCCGGGCGGGTAAAAATAAACGGGTTAGGGGGTCGGGTAATTTAGGATTTGGGCCGGTCCAATTGAGATTAAAACTGGGGTTAAATGAGGGGTCCATTTTGGGCTAAAATTGAAATGAAATAGGGCTAGATTTTAAATAGACACTTTTTTCCTTTTTATTTTATAAAAATAGTAAAATGATTCCTGAAAATAAATTAAAGGTTCTAAATTAGTTAATAGTATATAAATACTAGATTAAAAATACTGGAATTAAAATTGTAATTATAAACGCAATTAATTCTTAAAATAGGCTAATATTGCAATTAAGTGCAATTTAGCTTTAAAAATTACCAAATCAATTTATAAAAATGTGAAAAAATTACCTTAGCTATATTTTGGTATAAATATGAGAATACAATAACTGAATCACCAAAAAATGATAATTTTGGAAATAATTATTGGTTTTGTACTGTTAAAATATGGCAATAAATTGGTTTAAAAATCTTTTAAAATTTGAAAAAAAACAATTAAACACTTGGATATGCTTATATATGCATATATATACTATTTTGAAAGTATTTTGCATATAAAAATATACAGGGAAAAATTGGGTATCAACAGGGTCTAACTCTGTTTATTTTGCAGAAGATGAGGCACGAAGTCCCCAGGTTTGGCATGGTCTAAAGTATACCACCATTGTTGTTAGACTGGTGGAAAAATCTTTCGCCAAGCGACAGAAATCACGTGAAAAGGGTTCTTGGAAATTTACCTTCCTTATTGGACATCCAACCAAACAACATGTTGATCGAAGCTGCTACCATGTTATGGGATGGGGAAAGAGTTGTATTCCATTTTGGTGACATAGAAATGACTCCTCTCTTGGAGGAAATCAGAGGATTCGCTGGATTACCATGGGATAGTTCCGGTTTACTAATACCAGAAAACCGCAATACTAGGGGGTTTCTTGAAATGATGGGTCTAAGAAAGAATGAGGACCTGGAGTGCTTGAAGAAGTCCTACATACCCTTTGAATTTCTCTATGAACGATATGGACACAACAAATCTTACCGTATCTTTCATGACGAGTTCTCCATCACTTCCCTGGGTCGGACTCATCGCAGGGTTTTTGTATTCATCGTCTTCTTTCTGGGTATGATAGTGTTCCCAAGCCAAGGGCACAGAATTCACCCCAGGTTGGCCATGGTAACCAAAGCTTTAATGGAGGAAATTGAGGGACAAACCTATATTATTATCTCGATAATTGTAGCAGACATATACCGGGCTCTGGATTGTTGCAAGAAAGGGTTCAAACACTTTGAGGGTTGTAACTTGCTACTACAGATTTGGTTGTTAGAACATCTTCATAGGGGTCAATACCGCCAAGAGTTTCCACGGAGACCATGGAACGATCACATCGCATTCCACCATCCTAAAAGAATGACCTTTATCCCGGACAGATTTGCACAGCCAGAGAATACTACAGAATGGGCACAGTTTTTCAACAATTTGACTGAGGACCAGGTTCACTGGATGTTCGAATGTGTCACGACCCAAACCCCGGTCGTGATGGCGCCCAACACATTGCTAGGCAAGCCCGACCATTTACATAACCTTAGCCAAATCACCTATGTAAATAATTAAATGTTCGCTACCACAATACCAATTTAGTACGGAAGTTTTGATAAGATCTCTAACATTCGAAAACTTCAAAATGAAATATTAAAAAAGAACCCACCGAATCTGGTGTCACGAACATGAGCCTCTAAAACAGATTATCCACCTATTACAAATCCGACTAGGAAAAATTACGAATAAAATAATAAAGGTAGATGGGAGAGATCAGAGCTGCGAACGCCATGCAGCTACCTTGATACTCCCGGATAACGCTGCTCAGCTAACACGAGTCCTCACTCACCCTGCGGTGTACCTGAATCTGCACACAAGGTGCAGGGAGTATTGTGAGTACTTCCAACTCAGAAAGTAATAAATATAAATAAAGTCTGAGGATAAGAAATCCTAAATAAACACAAAGTAAAGCCATGAATACAACAACGTGAACCAATGGCATGATACAGTGAATATTAAAAACAATTATAATAAAGTCACACCAGAATAAGAATAAATGACAATTAAATATGCAATGCAACACATAAACCGGTACCTCCAGTACCCCGCTGCGGCCGTGCAGCCCGCTCCATTTATTTAACGTCGACGGCGCTCACTGGGGGTGTGCAGACTCCGAGAGGGGCCCCTTACGGCCCAAGCGCAATAATAAGCCATCTCGTGGCATCAAACAGGCCCTTGGCCTCATATCAATATCATTCTAATACTGCTGCGGCGTGCAGCCCGATCCCATACTCAGTCCAAAAATCATACAATAGTATAAAAATATTCAGCCCGAACTTCATTTAAAAATATTAACTTAATTTCTAATTTATGAAAAATGGTTGAGATTTCTAACACAGTATTGAATACCATTACTGAGTTTAATATTTATAAATATGGTAAGAAACCATTTAAATCAATCCCTGAAAGATTCAAGTAGTTGGCACGAAGCCCAATTATGACAATTAATCCAATTTATAAGGATATTACAATTTTACAATCAAATAGGTATCAATTTTATTAAGCGGGACGGACCAAGTCACAATCCCTGACGGTGCTCTACCCCACGCCCGTTATCCGGCGTGCAAGTCACCTCACATAGCACTACGTTGTGCAAATTCGGGGTTTCAAACCCTCAATACAGCATTTACATTTATTACTAACCTCAAGCCGGCCAAAGTCCTAGCTTGCTATGCCCTTGCCTTTCGAATTCACCTCTTCGCGCGTCGAATCTGACCAAAACCACAATGAATACGTCATAATATGCTAAGGGAATGTAACCCAATCGAAAAGACTCGAAAAACATCGAAAATCACAAAGTTGGCAAAACCCGAGCCCCGGGCCCACTTCTCGAAAAATTATAAAATTAACATCACCGGATTCCTTATCTCGCCGCGAGTCTATACATATAAAGAACACCAAAATCGGAGTCTCAATGACCCCTCAAATTTCCATTTTTGTTCTCTTAGGTTTCAAGCCCTAAACCACCATTTTTGACCTTAAATCCTTGAGTTTTCAGTCTAATTTCATGTGTTTGCACCATAAAATCGTGTTTTAGGCTTAGAAATTCTTACCTCAGTGAAGTCCCTTGATTTCTCTCCTCCAACTCGCCCAAATTCTCCAAGTCCGAAGTGAAAATATGAAACCCTTTCAAAAATTCGCGAAGGGAAATAAAACTATTCTGACCAGTTATTTCCGCATCTGCGGCTTCATGGCCGCATCTGTGGCTCCCGCTTTTGCGGTCAATGCACCGCTTCTGCGGACATATCTGCTTCTGCGGTTTAACATCCGCTCCTGCGCCTCCAGCTTCTGCGGAAAAACTAACGCATCTGCGGATTCCCATAAGAACTCTAATACCGCATCTGCGGTCCTCCTGTCGCATCTGCAACTCCGCAGATGCGGTCACCCGTTCCGCACCTGCGGTCCCTGCCGCTTCTGTGTCTCTTTTCTCGCTTCTGCTTCCGCTTCTGCGTTCCCAATTCCGTAGAAGCGAAAATACCAGAAATAGCACGGGTTCTGCAATCTCTTAAGTTCAAAACTTCCCATTAGCCATCCGAAATCACCCCGAGGGCCTCGGGACCTCAACCAAAAATACAAGCATGATCCAATACCTTATTCAAACATGTTCCAATCACTAAAACACCTCAAACAACACTAAAACCATCATTTCTCATCGAATTCAAGCCTAAGTTCTTCTAAAACATCCGAAACACGCATTCGATCAAAAACCCAACCAAAACACCTCTGAATGACCTGAAATTTTGCACACACATCCAAAGTCACCTAAAGAAGCTGTTGCAACTCTCGGAATTCCATTCCGACCCTCGGATCAAAATCTCACCTATCAACCGGAATTCGCCAAAATACTAACTTCGCCAATTCAAGCCTAATTCTACACCGGACCTCCAAAATCAATTCCGATCGCACTCCTAAGTCACAAATCATCCCCCGAAGCTAACCAAATCACCGGAATTCAAATTCGAGCCCTCTAACACAAAAGTCAACATCCGGTTGACTTTTCCAACTTAAGCCTTCTTAAAAGAGACTAAGTGTCTCATTTCCTTTCAAAACCATTCCAAACCAACTCTAACACATCAATTACTGATAATGAAACATAAAGAAGCATAACATGTACTCATGTGACGACGGGTCGGGTCGTCACAGAATGGTTCCCTACCTATGAATTCATCATCAGATCTAGGGATGCTCCGCATTTGGTGTTGATTGGGTTAAGGGGAATACATCCCTATGTTCCTATCAGGGTTGTGAGACAAGCTGGTAGAAAACAAGTCATACCACGAGTCTCCAAAATGAGTCACTACATAGCCGATTGTAAGGGTGACGCCATTCCATACAAATGTGAGGCCCAGCACATATGGCACTTAAAGATTATCGTGGAAAATGACACCATCGAGCCAGATCGATATCACGCCGGTTATGTGTACTTCTACCCATCATGGTTAGAATATAACATAGCAGGAACATTCAAGCCAAGGGTTGGTCAAGGAAACAGGGTCATAGATGAAGTTGCTGAAGCACAAGTGAAGTATGAGAGGCTACGCAAGAGGGTCCTTGAATCCGAAGCCAAGCATCTGGAACAACACAAGTTTGACACGGAATCAATTAACGAGTGGAAGGAAATGGCTACAAAATCGACAGATAGGTTGGAGTATTTGGAGCGGGGTCTAATGGAACTGGAAGGGAAGATGAGGAAAAGGGTCGTAGATTGTCATAATTCAGAGGGCAACGAAGGAGGACATCTAGCAAGGGCATACCTGATGTTGGACAGGCACGACCTGGGAATCTGATTGATGGGGCCAAGAAAGCCAAATATGGGAAGGTCCCTCCGGGACCAAGTAGATTAGGTTTATCTGTTTTGAGTCATTTTGGAATTCGAATGTAATAAGGCAGATTCCATTAGTAACTCATTTATTTATCGTCGTTTTTAGGTTCGGCTTATTTATTACATTAATGAAATGAGGCATTTATCAGCATTAAATCTCTCCAAATCTACTTGTCGCTAGGCCTACCTTGGGCACAACGAGGTTCCCCAAATTAGGACGCAAATTTACATTTTTGCAATATGTGTTTAAATCCTGCAAATGCTTTTCAGAATCCTTACTGACTTGTCTACCTTTTGTTTTTTCTTTATTTTAATTATTCCCATCCCCTAAGGTTGGTTCGCACATACTGCCATCGTCAGCATATCACACCAGATCTAGAGGCCCTCCACCTCCTCCTCCTCCAAGTGATCTAAAAAGCAAAGGAAAAGCTACGATGGATGATCTGAGTGGTATCCGAAAAGAAAATACTGAGAATATTGAAACATCAGACGGTCGAAGTACTCCAGCCAATAATATTTTGGTCCTACGATTGGAACAGAAAATACTGGAGTTGCAAGGAGAACTTGAGCAGGTCCGCAACTTGGCAAACCTCTCCCTCACCCTAAACGTCCCAGACGTTAACCAACAAAATTATCAAAACCCAGCACCTCCTCAAAAAACACCAAACCAACGTCGACAAAATCCTCCCGCACCCCATTAATATGCAACTCCTCCCCAAAATCCTAGTCCTCCACTAATACCCACTCCCCCTTAGCATCAACATCTTCCTACTCAATACCCACAAACCACTTACCATACTCCTTAGAATACCCCGCAAGCTATCCCCGATCCGCAAAACTCAACTAATGATCACCACTACACTCCAACCCCTGGCACCCACCAAAACAATCCCATATATGTGGAAACCTTACATCACTCTACTCAACCAACCTCATACGCTCCCAGAATTTGCCGAGAAGGACCTGCTCATTAAGAATATGGCCGAAGAGCTCAAGAAGCTCACGAGCCGAGTCCATGGTGTTGAAGGAGGCAAAGGAATTGAAGATCTGAATTATGAGGATCTGTGCATTCAGCCAGACGTGGAACTGCCGCAGGGTTACAAACCTCCTAAGTTCGAAATGTTTGACGCAACGGGTGACCCGAAGGTACATTTGAGAACATACTATGATAAGCTCGTGGGAGTTGGGAAAGACGAACGAATTCGCATGAATCTATTCATGAGGAGTCTCACTGGAGACACCCTATCTCGGTATATCAGTCAGAATCCCAAGAAGTGGGTTAATTGGGTAAGCATGGCGTCAGACTTCATGGATCGATTCAGGTTTAGCACAGAGAATGCATCGGATGTCTTCTACATACAGAATTTAAAGAAGAAACCAACGGAGACTTTCCGCGAGTATGTTACTCGATGGAGGTCAGAAGCTGCAAAAGTTAGGTCGGCATTAGAGGAAGAGCAGATGAACAAATTCTTCGTTAGGGCCCAGGATCCCCAATACTATGAAAGGTTAATGGTAATCGAAAATCATAAGTTCTCCGACATCATCAAACTCGGGGAAAGGATTTAATAAGGGATCAAGAGTGGGATGGTAACCAATTTCGAGGCATTGCAGGCCACGAACAAAGCACTGCAGTCAGGGGGTATATCAAAGAAGAAAGAAGTAGGGGCAGTAATGGTGGCCCAAGGTCCAAAATCTCCACTCACATACCAAACACCTCCACCTACATACCAACCCTCACCTCCTAGATATTCTCAACCCGCTATCGCTTATCACACTTATAACACCCAACCAGCCTATTACCATTCATCTCTAACCCGTCAAAACTATCAAAAACTCAGACCCAATTTTGATCGCAGGCCGCCCAGACAATACACCCCTATTGCTGAACCCATTGACCAACTATATGAAAGACTGAACGCTGCCGGATATGTCACCCCCATTCCTGTTGTTGCCATGGAAAACTCCTCCCAGTGGGTCAACCCAAACAAAACATGTGCAAACCATTCCGCATGAAAGGGCATAATATTGATGAATGTTGCACTCTGAAGGACAGATTCAAACCCTGATTGATACCAAAGTCATACAAGCAAAGGAAGCCGCGCAAACGTCCGCAACAATCCCCTCCCAGATCATAGGAGTGAAGGAGTAAATGTTATAGAAACTAATAAAGAATGGGATCCTGAGGGGTCGATTGGGCTTATTCGGGAAGGTGATGACCCTAAACCTGCAGCCACACTCACTCCTAATGTGGTACAGATACAGCCACCAGTCGAAGTTGAAGTAGCCGCATCAGTCCCATTTGAAATTGAAGTAATAGCTCCTGCGACTACAATAGCTCCATTTGAAGTAGAAGTATCCACACCCTTCACTGTGACAGTAGCACCCACACCTCCTTTCAAGTCCAACGCCATACCCTGGGATTACGTTACCGAAGCTAGGAGAAAGGGAAAAGAAAAGATGGAAGAATCTGGTGTCGCACAGGGGATGACCAGAACTGGAAGGATCTATACACCCGAAAATTTGGGAGGAACAAGCAAGAAAGCTGCTACCAAACAACCCGTCATTGAAACTGGTCCAGATGATCTTTGGAGGAAAGTACATGCAAGAGAATACTCTGTCGTTGATCATTTGAACAAGACTCCCGCCCAGATATCCATCCTGTCGCTATAGCAAAATTCTGAGGCGCATAGGAATGCTCTGGTGAAGGTGTTGAATGAAGCTTATGTATCCAACAACATCACTAGTGGAGAGATGGCCAACATGGTAGGGCAAGTACTGGAGAGTCACAAGATCACCTTCCACGAAGATGAACTACCACCTGAAGGATTAAGTCGCAACAGGGCACTGCATATCACAGTACAGTTTGAGGACAAATTCATCGCCAAAGTCTTAATAGATGGGGATTCAAGCCTCAACATTTTTCCATTGACTACTCTGAAAAGGATGGGTAAAGATTTCCAAGAGATACGAGCAGGAAGTATGAATGTGAAGGCATTTGATGGGTCTCAAAGGGCCACAATTGGGGAAATTAACCTTTGTCTGCAGATGGGCCCGACTTGGTTCAATGTTGAGTTCCAAGTATTAGGCATATCTGCTACATACAATCTTCTATTGGGGCGACCTTGGATAGATGCCGATGGGGTTGTGGCTTCCATGCTACACCAGGCCGTGAAGTTTGAATGGAACCAGCAAGAGGTAATCATTCACGGAGATGGAAGTAACCCCATTTACACAGTCAAACTGTCCCGGTTGCCGAGAATAGAAAAGGCTGGGTGGAGAAACTTATAACCGCATTGAGCGTTTCAACGCAATTGAGAAAGATAAGTGGTGGAGTAACAAAATAGAAAGTATACTGGCATGGTCTGGGTATGAACTCGGCATAGGGCTTAGGAAGAAACTCCAAGGCATTACCAAACCGATACAGTTGAAACATCACGGCACAACTTTTGGGCTTGGATATCCATACACCTGGCAAGAATATAATGATTGGTCGCCACCATTGGCGTGGTCCTTATTACCCTCTCGAGCAGCCAGTGCCACATCTGAGTCAGACTTTTTCACTAGGCCAACACAATATGGGGATCTGTAGAGGAGGAAGCTTTGGCTGGTTAAGGAACTTTTTCTAGAAGACGAGAATATGGATTGCAATGTGATAGTTGAGAAGGAGGAGGAAGAAGTCCTCACCATCAGACCATGGAGAAGGGAGCTGTTCTCAAGAATTGGACTGTCGCACCATCTCGGGCCCGTTGAGTTCCTGGGTAGCTTGGCAATTAGCCTGACATGTTTTTTAATAACCATTTTTAGGCATTTAAGATATTCCCAGTATTTTGTTTAAAGACGCATTTTGTTTCGAAATAATCGCTCGAGTCATCGGAGCCTTAATGTTTGATGTTCCAAATTATAATGCATCGTATTGTATTCATTATTATCTTTTACGTTTTTCCTCTACAACATTATTATTACTTTTCCTGATGAACCGATGACTGTGACATGTAATGAGACAACGCAATATAAGGATAGTGACTCAGAAGAAGAGGATGAAATACCTGAGGAAATCGTCAGAGAAGTTAAGAATTTTGAGAACAAACCTAAGTCCAACCTGGACGAAACCGAGGCAATCAATTTGGGAGATTCCGAAACCATCAAAGAGACTCGCATAAGTATTCACCTATCACCATCAGAGAAGGAAGAATACACTCGTTTCCTAAAAGAATATGAGGACATTTTTGCATGGTCATATGATGATATGACTGGCCTGAGCACATCTATAGTGGCTCATAAGTTGCCCACCAATCCAATGTGTCTGCCGGTGAAGCAGAAACTCAGAAAGTTTAAACCAGACATGAGCCTAAAAATCAAGGAAGAAGTACTAAGCAGATCAAAGCCAAAGTCCTCAGGATAGTTGAGTACCCAACCTGGTTAGCCAACATCGTACAGTTCCGAAGAAAGATGGGAAAGTAAGGGTGTGTGTTGACTATCGGGATTTAAACAGAGCAAGTCCCAAGGACGATTTCCCACTGCCAAATATACACATTCTGATCGACAATTGCACCAAGCATGAACTCCAATCCTTTGTAGATTGCTTCGCGGGTTATCATCAGATTTGGATGGACGAAGAAGACGCAGAGAAAATAGCTTTCATTACACCATGGGGGTATACTGCTACAAAATGATATCATTCGATCTGAAGAATGCTGGGGCCACCTATATGAGGGCCATGACGACCATCTTCCATGATATGATACATAAGGAAATAGAGGTATATGTTGACGACATCATCATCAAATCCAAGAGGGCCACAGATCACATAGCAGACTTGAGGAAGTTCTTTGACAGGCTACGAAGGTACAATTTAAAACTGAACCCCGCAAAATGTGCATTCGGGTTCCTCAAGGAAAATTGTTGGTATTCATCGTCAGACGCCAATGAATTGAGTTGGATCCGTCAAAGGTTAAAGCTATCCAAGAGTTACCACCGCCAAAGAGCAAAAAGGACGTGATTAGCTTCCTGGGACGCCTCAACTACATCAGCCGCTTCATAGCACAGTCCACAGTAATATGTGAACCCATCTTCAAAATGTTGAGGAAGGATGTTGAAACCAGTTGGACTGAACAGGCGAACCATACTCAGAAACGTACACTGCGGAGGTTGTCCAATCATTTCTTCCAAAGCGGAGGAACCCTGTACAGAAGAACTCCTGATCTGGGATTGTTAAGGTGTGATGATGCAAAAGAGGCTTCCAAATTGCTCAAGGAGATACATGCCGGAACCTGCGGCCCACATATGAACAGTTTTGTTCTAGCCAAAAAGATACTCAGAGCTGGATATTTTTGGATGACTATGGAAACAGATTGCATCTGGTATGTCCAGAAATTCCACCAACGCCAAATACATGCAGACATGATAAGGGTACCACCAAATGAACTCAATGCAANTTTTGTCAGGGATCGTATGTTTGTCGATTCGGTGTTCCCGAGTCCATCATCACTGATAATGCTGCCAATCTCAACAGTGATCGAATGAAAGCCATGTGTTAAACCTTCAAAATCAATCACAAAAACTCCACAGCATACAAGCCTCAAATGAACGGAGCCGTAGAAGCTGCCAACAAGAATATCAAGAAGATACTAAGGAAAATGGTAGAAAATCACAAGCAATGGCACGAGAAATTACCATTCGCCTTATTGGGATACCGTACCATAGTTTGCACATCAACTAGGGAAACTCCCTATTTGCTGGTTTATGGTACCGAAGCTGTCATTCCAGCCGAGGTAGAAATTCCTTCTTTAAGGATCATACAAGAAGCCGAATTCAGTGATGCAGAATGGATAGGGAGCTGTTATGAGCAATTAGCCCTCATAGATGGAAAAAACATAAATGCAGTGTGTCATGGTCAGCTTTATCAGAACAGAATGTCCAGAGCTTTCAACAAAAGGGTCAAACCAAGACAATTCACACCGGGGCAGCTGGTGCAGAAGCGGATCTTCCTACATCAGGATGAAGCCAAAGGGAAATTCTCACCCAACTGGCAAGGTCCCTACATGGTTCATAGGGTACTAACAGGAGGAGCACTCATACTTGCAGAAATGGACGGAGAAGTTTGGCCAAAACCTATCAATTCAGATGCAGTCAAGAGATACTATGTTTAGATTGTTTACATTTCTTCCTCTGATGTAACTGAACTACGCTTGACCTGACTCCCATTTAAGAAGGGATATGTAGGCAGCCCTGTGGGTTCGGTCACATCTTAATAAAATCTTCATTTCCCTAGAACTAGAAACTAGGGCAGAATTTTGAGGAGGACCCTCAAAATTCCGGAACAAGTCCAGCCGACGCCATCACATGCAAGACAGTTAGAAATCGGTTAAGTAACTGGGGCAGAATTTTGAGGAGGACCCTCAAAATTCTAATGCAAGGAAGCCGCAATGTCTCTACAAGTGTTACAGTCATTAGTTCACCTAATTCACCTGATATTATATACCACTATGTTTTATAAAATGGTTTTATTTCATCAATAAATGCACATTTTTTAAAACATTATTTTTATGACAGCCATGTGTTACCCAAGGTAATTCGAACAGGGCCTCCAGAGCAAAGCAAAGCAGAGCAAGCAAACAAAGGCACGAACCAACCTCCCCTACAAAACTCACAATTTTTCTTTAACTGCAGGGATAAGGAATAACCACAAGTACGTGCGCCTTAAATCATTACCTTCATAACAACCGAACTGCCAAGCGCAAATCTATCTCCAGCTAAGAAATATTCTACTCCTATTTGCTATTTGTCCATATTTGCATAAGGCTAAGCATTGCCTTCTCTTTGCATGAGACTAAGCCCTGTCTCAAATCTTGCATGAGGCTAAGCCCTGCCTCCCTATTTGCATAAGGCTAAGCATTGCCTTCTCTTTGCATGAGACTAAGCCTTGTCTCAAATCTTGCATGGGGCTAAGCCCTGCCTCCATATCTGCATAAGGCTAAGCATTGCCTTCTCTTTGCATGAGACTAAGCCCTGTCTCAAATCTTGCATGAGGTTAAGCCCTGCCTCCCTATTTGCTTAAGGCTAAGCATTGCCTTCTCTTTGCATGAGACTAATCCCTGTCTCAAATCTTGCATGAGGCTAAGCCCTGCCTCCCTATTTGCTTAAGGCTAAGCATTGCCTTCTCTCTGCATGAGACTAAGCCCTGTCTCAAATCTTGCATGAGGCTAAGCCCTACCTCCCTATTCGCATAAGGCTAAGCATTGCCTTCTTCTTGTATGAGACTAAGCCCTGTCTCAAATCTTGCATGAGACTAAGCATTGTCTCCCTTTCTTGCATGAGGCTAAGCCCTGCCTCCCAAATTTGCACAAGACTAAGCATTGCATTCTCATGAGACTAAGCATTGTCTCCCTCTGCATAAGTATTGCCCTATTCTAAACTTTGTATTATATTCTTCTCTCGGGGTTAAGCTCTGCCCCCAAACAAGACCAAGCTTTGTCTTGTTATCACCTCCGGTATCATGTCTCTGCACTTTATGGGCTGATATATAGACAACTTGTCCAAAGGCATCATAGTCTGAATGCATCATCCTCATAGCCTGAAGACACCATGTCATGGCCTAAGGATCTCTCAATACTACACATCATTATTCAAAGGCGTCATGGTTCAAAGGCAACACTTTTATGGCCCGAGAACATCATTTCATGGCCTACGAATCCCTTATCTCATGCTTTATGGCCTGGGATATCATGGTCTAAACACGTCATCTTCAGTGTCCAAAGGCAACCTTCATGGTCCCAAGGGAACTTGCATCATGTTTAAATTCTCGCAGTAATCTATACACTTGCATGCATCGTGTTTTAAGTTTTGCAAGAAATCCAGGAGGTAACCGTTCTTCGAACAGGAGCAACCTTCGCTCCAGTTTCCACTCATACCATTTATGCATTGCTATTATTTCAAACATAACCGATTCTCATCAATTGTCTGCCTTTACTCTATGATCGTTCAGATACATGCCTTGCGATACATCCGTTATAATCCAGATTCACATTCATAACTCCGCATAAACCCATTCGACACTGTCTTACCCAAAAGAACCAAAACATACGATCATTCCTATAACAATTCCACCGGTTTCATTCACTGTTGGGTCCAGAACTACACATGGCCCGATTCCTACAAAACCAGGGATATGTAGGCAGCTCAGAGACTAGGGTGCGGCCCATATTTTTCAAAACACCCCATTCAGTCAAAATCGGTCATCATTTCTTTACCCGACAACTCTTTCATCTTTTCCGGATAAAGAGGGGCAGCTGTTGATACCCAATTTTTCCCTCATATATTTTTAAATATGCATACATTTTATCAAAATAGTGCACATGCGTTTACAAACATGCACAAGTATTTATATAATTTTTCTATGATTTTAAAGGCTTTAAATCAATTTATTTCTGCATTTTTTATTATACAAATATCCATTAATTATCCCTCATATCATTTTTATGATGATTTAATCATCTAAATTTATAATTTATGCCCATGTAGTGCTTAAATATTTTAAAAATTGCATTTTTTATAATCACATTTGCATTTTTAAGGCTAGAATTGCACATTTTGCAATAATAGCCTATATATATGCGTAATCATATTATTCATACAGAAAATGACTTTTTACATTTTTATAATGTTAAATAATTATTTTTGAATCAGTTTCATATATAAGTGGCATTTTATCATTTTCTAATTATTTTTATAAATGTTTTTATTAGATTAATTGGGTATTTAAAACATAGCCCCTTTTTAATCAATTTTTTGGACCTAGCCCACAATCCATTACCCCCAGCCCAATAACCTAACCCAATTACCCTTACCCAATTAGCTACTCGACCTAGAACCCCTTTAATCGTGATCGTTGATCCATGAGATCAACAGTCCACAGCCCTTCCCCTTATTATAATTACACCCAAACCCCTAGCCCTAATTCATTCACCTAAACCCGCCGCCTATGTATTCTCTCATCTCCTCTCCTCACCCCCTCAAACCCTAGCACCGTAACCCTAATTCCCCCTTCGATTCCAACCAGATATGGAATCAACCATGGATTCCCTTACCTTATTGGTCTCTCCTCACCACTGGCTACTCGTGTATGACCCTATTTAGTTGCTTGCTAACATGGCAAGCAAATCTTGCAAAAATCGAACTAAATCGGTTCAACTCTCTGATTTCTGTGGCAATTCCGTCTATATTCACCTCTCAGTCTTTGTGAGTAACGAACATGTTCATATCTTCTTTGATTCTTACTTACCCCAAATTAGGGTTTCAAATCCTCTTTGATTTGAACCAAATCTGGTTCAAACTCTATCTTTTAAAACATTTTCTTCATCTATATTTGCTCTATTATTTATGAATCTGTTGATTTTTTACCGGTTTTGTGATTTACTTGAATCTAGGGTTTCAAACCATTTCTTTTACTTGAATTAGAACTGATTCGACTATGAATTCCTTTAATAAACTCATGTATATGTTTATTTGGTACAAATCTGTGTTATTCTCTTTTACTCTGGCTGATTTGAGTGTCTTACCTTAAAATTAAGGTTTCAGATCTTTCTCTAGTCCGATTCTTTATTGCTTTTTGAATAAATCTCCTGTCTATGTTCATTGTACACAGTATATGATTTTTGCCCTTGTTTCTCTGCCGATTTTGTGGTTTGCCTAAAACTAGGGTTTGAGACCTTTACTCTTTCCTTTCTCATATAGTACTGATACTTTCCATATTTTGTTCACCCTACCTTGTTCCTTTATTTCTTCACTTTGTTTGCTAATTGATAATTGATTCTAGGGCTTTTTGGAAACTTTGACACACTAGAAGCCTTGTTTAATGTGTTGTGAATGGATCACTAGAACAGCTTCCATCTTGGCTTCTCGACTTGTTCTAATTCTTCAACATGCATTATCTCTTCATCGGGGAAATACGTCTTCAAAGGTTCATATTCATCATCAACTGGAGTCTCGGCCAAATGATCAGCCAACGCTTGTGCTTTCATTGCAGTCCGGGTCACATAGACAATATCAAACTCCGTAAGCAAGATTTGCCACTTCGCCAGCCTCCTTGTGGGCATGGGCTTCTGAAAAATGTACTTCAACGGGTCCAACCGAGAGATGAGATAGGTGGTATATGATTACAAGTAATGTTTCAACTTCTGCGCTACCCAGGTTAAGGCGCAACACGTCCTCTCAAGTTGAGTGTACTTCACCTCATACGATGTGAACTTCTTGCTGAGATAGTAAATCGCCTGCTCTTTCTTTCCTGTGATGTCATGCTGCCCCAGTACACAACCAAAAGAATTATCTAAAACTATCAGATAAAGGATCAAGGGTCTTCCCGGCTCCGGCGGGACCAACACAGGTGGACTAGCCAAATACTCCTTAATCTTGTCAAATGCTGCTTGACATTCATCCGTCCATCTGACCGCAGCATCTTTCTTCAGCAGCTAAAAGATGGGCTCGCAAGTCGTTGTAAGCTGGGCAATGAACCTGCTGATATAATTCAACCTGCCAAGCAAACTCATCACCTCTTTCTTGTTCCTTGGCGGCGGTAGCTCCTGAATGGCTTTGATCTTGGACGGGTCTAACTCAATACCGCGTCGACTTACCACAAATCCAACAACTTCCCAAATGGGACTCCAAACACACACTTTGCTGGATTAAGTTTGAGGTTGTACCTGCGGAGCCTCTGGAAGAATTTCCTCAAGTCCTTGACATGGTCACATTGTTTCCTCAACTTTATGATCACGTCGTCTACATAGACCTCAATTTCCCGATGTATCATGTCATGGAACATGGTGATCATCGCCATCATATACGCTGCCCCTGCGTTCTTCAACCCAAATGGCATGACCCTATAAAAATACGTTCCCCAAGGAGTGATGAATGCCGTTTTTTCCGCATCCTCCTCATCCATCAAAATCTGGTGATAGACCGCACAACAATCCACGAAGGAACCAATCTCATGTTTGGCACAATTGTCAATCAATATATGGATGTTTGGCAATGGGAAGTTGTCTTTTGGACTCGCCTTATTGAGATCACGGTAATCTATGCACACTCTGGTCTTTCCATCCTTCTTTGGCACAGGCACAACATTGGCTAACCAGGTGGGATACCGCGTGACCCGGATGACCTTCGCCTCAAACTGCTTGGTGACCTCTTCTTTGATTTTCACACTAATGTCTGTTTTAAATTTCCTTAGCTTCTGCTTGACAGGAGGGCATGCTGGGTTAGTGGGCAATTTGTGGACCACCAAATCAGTGCTTAAACCAGGCATATCGTCATATGACCACGCAAAAAAATCTTTGTACTCAAATAATGCTTTAATTATCTCTTCTCTGAGCTGAGGTTCCAAATGGACACTTATTTTCGTTTTCCGCAGATTCTCCTGATCCCCTAAATTGATTGCCTCTGTGTCATTCAGATTAGGTTTGGGTTTTCCTTCAAAATGGCTTAATTCTTTACTGATTTCCTCAAAAGCTTCCTCATCATCATATTCTATTTCATCATCACACTCAATTTCTTGTATTATTATTTCGGAGTTAGATTGGCATTTAAGACTGGGCCGAAGACTCCTCATGCATGACACATCACTGAAACCAGCGTAAAAGGGACTGTACAAGAAGGAAAAGAAAGACAAAATGAAAACTATCAGGAATGAAAAAGGAGGGAAATTGCATTTCATTAACATTTAAGATAACAAGGTTTAACTCATCCAAACGGACGGAACATAGCATCCGAATTACAACCTTTAAGGAGTAACAATACGTCCTAGAGAGAGAGAGAGAGGCTCTGGCGATTTTTCATGTCCTAGAGAGAGAAACTCAATTTTCCGGCAGCCATGGCCAATTTGGCCGGCGGCCAGCCTTTTTCTCCGGCTGGTCAGCCTCCTCCCACCATCGCCCAGCCCCCTACGACCTCTAACACCAATACCCAACCCCTAGATTACTCAAAAATCCATAAACCTGCTACGATGAACGGTGACATGCACGAACGTGCAACTTCTGTTGAACCAATTCCTTTTCGTCATGCAATTGTGGTGAATTGGCAACCAATGGTGAAGTTTACTGAAGCAGAAGTTGAGAGAATGAATGTGATTGAGGGCCTACAATATGCTGTAGTTGGAAAATTTTCGTATGGTTGGCCAGAATTGAATGAAATACGTCGTATTGTCCCTGCTCAATGTGGAATAAAAGGAGAATATAGTATTGGTTATTTGAGCGATAGGCATATTCTTATAAGAATGACTTTGTGGCAAGACTATGTTGATTTTGCGTCAAAAGGAGCTCAATATGTGAAAGACAAAGATGGCCATGAATACCAGATTCGACCTCTCATATATGATGCCAAATTCAAAACAGGAGAAGAGACTCCAAAGGCTATGGCTTGGATTTCATTTCCAGGTTTGTTACCAACATACTTTGTGAAGGATTGTTTATTTTCTCTTGCTTCTGCTGTGGGAAAGCCTTTACACTTGGACATGGCTACTATCAATAAGACTAGACCTAGTTGTGCTAGGGTCAAGGTGTTAGTCGATTTGTTAGCTGATCATCCAAAGAAGGTGAGGATGGATATTGTTGACGAAGCTTCAGGTGTTACAAGGGTTGAATGGGTGAATATTAAGTATGATATGTTGCCTAAGTACTGCAAGGAATGTAAATTGCAAGGCCATGATGATTTTGAAAGTTGGAAAATTCATCCTGAATTGTCACCTTATGATCAAGGAAAGCAGACTGAAGAAGTTCACAAGGAGCAGCCTAAAGGTAATCATAATCAACCTTTGATGATTTTATCGAGTGGGAAAGTAATAGGCAATGTGATCCAGTTGGGGAACAATGGAAGGAAGTAAGGGATAATCGAGTGAAGAAGAATGGAAATCAAGCAGTTACAGGGAATGAAATAGTTCCAGTTGATCATGATCATAGACAGCAAGTGCAAGGTTCAGGTAATGCTTCTCAGAACAAGAGTACATCAGTGCAGGAAATTGGCTCAACTAATGGTAAGCAGCACAACAATGGAAAGCAAATAGTTCCAGTAGATGCTAGCCAGCAGATTCAAACAGCAAATAAATTTGCTGCTTTGCAAGTTGAAGAGGAGAGCAATGAAGGGAACCAATTAGCTGTGATAGAAACTGTGGATGTGCAGAATACTCCTACTCAAAAGAAACTGAATCCAGCTGTTGCAGGTTTTACACCTAAATCTACTAGGGTGGCATCATCAAAGAGAGGTAATGTAGCTACTAATAAGGGGGAACTGCACCTAAGGAATCTACTGCCCATTGGGTAAGTAGAACATTTCCAGTACAAAATGTGACAACATACCAATCCTGTCATGATGTCCCATCTCAGTCTCTAGACACAAGTGTAATTCCTGAGCAAGAGGATCTTGCAGATCGTGTGAACTTTGCTGGAGGCAAATTATGGGATAATCAATATGAAGAGGAATCAGATGAAGGAGAATTTCTTGAAGGACATGAGGATGTAGAAGAAGTACAAGAAAAAGATCCAGATGTTGAGGAGCATAATGTGAATGGCAAGAATAGCATAGTAGGAGTGCACAGTGTAGCTGAGGGGAACAATGTGAATACTGTTGATAACCAAATCCCACAAATTGAGCAACAAAGCAATTCATCACAGCCTCATAATCCAGAAAATCCTAGTCCTGAAGAGATGGTTAAGCCTATAGAGAATGCTAAGGATTCAGGGGAAACAGGGGATACAGGGGATCCAGGAGGTAAAAGAGCAGAATTACAACAGCAACAGGTAGATAAGATTGACAAGGTATTGGCTGCAGCTTCAGAGAAACTTATCTCTGATGCAGCTGGTGATGGAACAGTAGCCTCAAGGCAGGAGGCTATAATTCCAACAAGGGCTATAATTGAAGAGGTGCAGAAGAAGAATGCTACTAAAAGTTTGATTCCAAAACCTGTTAGAAATCAGTTGATCAATACAGGAAATACTGAAGAGGAAGAACAGGTGCAGGGAATTAAAGGGAGAGACATGGATGCAGAATCCACAACTCAAAACTTCATCAATGTAGCTAAACAAGGTGACATATCCCCTAGACAAATGGAGATTGGAAAATCAGCTGGAAAAGGGAAGAAAAAGCAAGGAAGGGACACAACTGGGGTGCAAGTTCCAGGAGTGCAAACAAGGAGAACTCTCTCTAAATCAGTTAATTGATGATGAATGCACTGATTTGGAATATTAGGTCTGTCAATAAAATGCAGGCCTTTGAAAGAGTAATTACAATGGATAGACAAAACAATTTTGATTTCATTGCTCTGATGGAGCCTATGCAACAGACTAGGACTGTGGAGCAATATAGGAGAAGGTTAGGCTTTGAGCGGGTTGTGGTCAATGTATCCAACAAAATATGGATTTTCATTGATCAAAAATATGATTTTGATATTCTCTTCAACAAGGAACAACAGATCACTTTGAGGATGACAGATACAGATGACAATAAGGTATTTGTTATTACAATAGTGTATGCTAAATGTGATGCAACTGAGAGAATTGAACTGTGGGACACATTGTACGCGTTGGCTACAGATATGGACCTACCATGGCTTGTGGGAGGTGATTTTAATGTGATATGGGATGAGGAAGAGAAATTTGGTGGCCTACCAGTTCATATAAATGAAATAGATGATTTTAGGCACTGCATTACTACATGCAATCTTTTTGATCTTGGATTTAAAGGAAGTATTTTTACATGGTGGAATGGTCGAGCTGAGGAAGACTGTATTTTTAAAAGGCTGGACAGATGTTTGGGCAACATGGAATTACAACAATTTTGGCCAGGCTTAGAGATCACCCACCTCTCAAAGATTGGCTCAGATCATAGTCCCATGCAACTCACCTGCAATCCGAGTTTTATACCTATCAAGAAAGCCTTCAGATTCCTGAATCTATGGATTAAACATGACACATTTTTGGATGTTGTAAAGGAAAATTGGAATGCTGACTTCCATGCGAGTCCATTCATTTTGTTTAATCACAAGATGAAAAAGTTAAAAAAAAGGCTCTTTCTGTATGGAGCAGGGCTACTTTTGGAGACATATTTCAAAGACTGGCTAGTTTGGAAGAAGTAGTGAAGGTACATGAGACTCAATTTGAATTGAATCCAACAACTCAAAATAGAGAGAGATTACAAAGAGTGCAGGCAGAACTAATTCGAGTATGGGCATTGGAAGAAGAGTTTTGGAAGCAAAAAGCGTGCATGGCTTGGTTTAAAGGAGACAGAAATACTAAGCTATTTCATGCTCATGTGAATGGCAAAAGAAGAAAGCTACAGCTGAGGAGAATTCAAGATAGAAATGGTAATTGGCTTGAGGATCAAAATGCTATGGCAGAGGAAAAAGTCCACTTCTTTCAACAACAATTTCATGAATCAAGCATTCCTACAGATTTTAGAATACTTGATCATGTGCCAGCAATGATGAATGAGATGCAGAAATGTGAACTAACTAGGCTGCCTACTATAGAGGAAGTCAAGAAGGCAGTGTTTGGTTTGAATGGAGACAGTGCAGGTGGGCCTGATGGCTTCAATGGGAATTTTTTTCAAGCTTGTTGGGATATAATTGGAGAGGATGTGGTAGATATGGTGAAAGCCTTTTTCTGTGGGCAGGAACTACCTAAATTTGTGACTCACACAAATTTGGTGCTATTGCCAAAGAAGAAGGAAGTGAATACATTCTCTGATTTAAGGCCAATTAGCCTGAGTAACTTTACAAATAAAATCATCTCGAGGGTTATTTATGAGAGATTGGTTGATATTCTACCTAATATTATCTCGGATGAACAGGCTAGGTTTGTTAAGGGAAGGAGTATTGCTTAAAATATTTTGCTTACTCAGGAAATCATCACAGACATAAGAATGAGAACTAAAGCAGGCCCTAATGTAGTGCTAAAACTGGATATGATGAAGGCCTATGATAGGCTGTCTTGGCTCTTCTTAACGAAGGTTTAGAGGAAGATGGGGTTCTCTGAAAGATTCATTGGGTTGATGTTTGGTATTGTGTCCAACAATTGGTACTCAGTTCTTGTGAATGGGCAACCATATGGTTTCTTCAAGTCTACGAGGGGAGTCAAGCAAGGTGATCCTCTATCACCTACTCTTTTTATATTGGTTGCAGAGGTAATGTCTAGGGGGCTCAATGCATTACATCATAATTTGTATTTTTCTTGATTCGGTATGCTTAAGTGGAGTCCCAAGATCAACCATCTTGCCTATGCTGATGATACCATTATTTTCTCATCATCTGATGCCACTTCATTGAGCCTGATTATGGAGGTATTGAATGCATATGAAGCAACATCGGGGCAGCTGATTAATAAAGCTAAATCTGCAGTATATGTATAAAGAACAGAGCAAGAGACTCCAAGAAAGCAAACTAAATCATAGATACGAAAGTTTCCCTACAAAGGGGGCTGGCTTCAACAACCCATAAGGGACGGCTTGCCAAGCTACACAAACAGTTAATTTGCTTATAGTCGCAAAAGTTTTCCTACAAAGGGGTTGGCTTCAACAACCCATAAGGGACGGCTTGCCAAGCTACACAACTCAGAAAACTTTTGTACTATAACCAACGTTAGCTGTTTATAACTCAGAAAACTTTCGTACTTACAATAAGCTAACTTTCTTAGAGTATCCTTACTCTATTTTCATACATGGACCGGCCTTTCCATCCATTCGAAAGAAAGAACAAGAGAGAAATTTAGAAAGCACTCATATGTAATATATCACAAGAAGTTTTACAAAGGTTACAAGATGATTGCAAGATGATCTTCCAACTACTACAAGACCTTCTTTATATAGGGCTAGGAGGTTATTACAAGACAAACTTACATGATAAAATAAACCTATCTTACATGGCAAACTTATCTTACAAGTGGGTCCTTCTAAGCATGTGAAGGACTTTAGGCAAAACAACTAAAAAACACCTGAAAACATGTGAAAGGGGTGAAATATACATGGTGTAGCATGTGAAAGTATGTGGGAGCATGTGACGCCATGTGAAAGTATGGTGTTGCATGTGATGAAGCATGTGGAGGCATGTGGAAGCATGTGAAAACAAGTTGAAGTGGGGCCCGGATAATATGGAAAGATGTGGAAATTTGTCTTGGCTTGGGTAGGATATTTTTGAGAGTTTTTTAGTAGCTAATCTAGGATTATGGTGGGATTAGCAGGGATTTAGGTAATTATTCTTCATTGATTCTAGGGTTGTCTAGGCATCTTTTCAAAGACCTTGTGTAGTAACGCCTGGAATTTGACGGTCCTTCTTCACGGTGCTCTTTCTCTTTTGGATTGAGAGATGTAATCCGCAACCTTAACCTGGAAATGTCTTGAGTGATCTTTTCTTGGATGACTTCGTATGGGGTTTGATATTCTTTTGCTGCTGCCCGGACTCTTTCCCAGTGAGGATGATTGCTTGTATAATTCCAGCTTGCCCAATCTTTTGGCCATATCTCTTTCAGAATGCACCTATTTTGCTGAAAAAGGATTCTTTGTGCCTCGCTATATTCTTCCTCCATTGATAAAATGGATACGGGAAATTTCTACCAGAATGATGCCTCTGCTTGCGCCTGGACTTTTCCATTAATAATTTTTACTGGCCTATGAAACATGAATACCTTTGCTGTGTAGGAATCATTGAAACATTTCATCCAGTATCTTCTAGGTTTGAACCATAGCAAAAATATTTTAAGAGTTGGTGCAATGTTATCGAAATCCTTGAAGATGTTGCATTTGAATTCCATGAAAATATAATACTGATGGCATAGGTACCAGAAAAACCATAATAGTTCTTGTGGAAAATCCTTGGCTTGAGCTATGAATATATGGCAGAACGGATATTCTGGATTGACCCCATATGGCTTGAGAATGGATCCTCCATGTTGTCGGAAAACTTGGAGCTCGTAATGAGTTCTTCTTTCCATAATAATTGACGGATCAAAGGGATCCATGAGGTTGAACAATTCCGGTGGATGATCTGTTGGCTTTGATGAACTTGTTCCTGGTAAACTTGAAAACATGAAGATGTGACTGATTAGCTTTTGCTTTGACTTCAGTTTTGCTGGGGAAAATCTCTTCGAGAATTCTTCCGGTCGAGACAGAAAATCTGCGAGAATATTATCCTTTCCTTTCAGGTGCCTGACTTCAAACTTGTATGGAGAGAACCATTGAGCCCACCTGAGAATCTGAGGATTGGGAATAATTTTGGCATTTAGCTGAATCATCTTTGGGAAGGCCTTCATATCCATTTCTATCAGAAATTCTGTATGAATAAGGAAGAAATTAAATTTCTTGATTCCATTCTTTACTGCAAGAATTTCCTTGAAAGTGGAGTGATAATGTTGCTCGGCATCTTTGAACATTCCACTGGCGTATCCGCATATTTTCCTCTGGCCATCTTTTTCTTCAAATAGAACAGCACTCCAAGATTCATTGCTAGCATCAGTTTGCAATATCTTCTTACCGTCCGAAGGGATATAGAGGGACTTGATATTTTTAGAAATCTCCTTTATTTCCTTGACTGCTTCATCTTGTTTCTTTCCCCATGGTGGAGCATTTTTCTTGAGCATCTCTGTAAGTGGAGAAATGTATATAGAGATATTTGGGATGAAATCTCTCACATAATTTATTATGCCCAAAAATTGTTGGATTTGCTTTGTTGTGAAGTTGGTATCCGGAAATTTGAGTAATTCTTGACATATATGTGGTCCTGGACTGTATTCATCTTGGACAAAATGCATTCCAAGAAAATCAATCTCCTTTTGAGCAAGAACCATCTTTTTTGCTGAGAGCATGATTCCGTACTGTGTTACCAATGCCTCAAATTGACGAAGCAAGTTGATATGTTCCTCCAATGTATAACTAAATAACAGGATGTCATCAATGTAAACTAAAGAGGTATGGAGGATGGGTTGGAATATTTTTATCATGGCTTTTTGGAAAAAAGAAGGTGCAGTTTTTAACCCGAAGGGCATGACTTTCCATTGGAAGTGATGATCGGGGATGCAAAATCCTGTTTTGGGTCTTTCTTCAGGGTGTATTCCTAATTGCCAAAATCCTGACTTTAAATCAAACTTGGAAAAATATTTGGCCTTGGCTAAGTGGGAGAAAAGGGTGATTTTATTTGGGATAGAGAACTTATCATCTTGGAGGAAATGGTTAAGTGGCTGGTAGTTGATGACTAACTTGAGTTTTCCTCTTGTTTGCTCAGCTCTTTTGTTGATAAAAAATGCTTCGCATGCCCATTGTGAATCTGATGGCTCTATCAGATCAAATTCCAAAAGTTCTTCACATTCTTTCTTTCCAAGATGAAGATGATCTGGATTCATCCCTGAATGACTGGCTTTTGTCGGATTGATATTTTCATTTTTCTTAAAAGGGAGCTTGATAAAAAACTCTTCGTTTTTCCATAACGGGCGTTTCCCTTTCTTCATGAAATCCTTGTGGGATTCGGCACATGATTGTTCAATGAGATGTTGCTCAATATCTTTGATTTGTTCGTCATTGGTGATTTGGAATAGCCTTGGAATCTCAGAATAAGGTCTGAACTGCTTTTTAAAAGCTATCCCGTTGGCCCTGATCTGGAGTTGATCTCTAAGTTGTCTGTAAATTTCGAATCCAATAATAAGATCCTTTCCTGGTACATCAGATCCTAGCAGTTTGGTTCTGTACTTCAATCCTGGAAAGAACTCAATTGTGATCGGGTGCTTTGTAATGACAGTTGTGGTCAAGATTGCATTTGATGCAGTGTTGAAATCCTTAAAATGTGGTACCCATTGATCTTCAGGGAGAACAACAGGATTTATAAGTGAGGAAGCAGCTCCGGTGTCGATGAAAGCAATAACTCGAGTTGGTTTATCCCACTTGGATGAATAAACTTTGAGTTCTACTTGAGGAACGACTGCGAGCGCATTGATCTCCTCTCGGGCTTCGATCATTGGTTCTGAAATTTGGTAATGATCATTGCCTTGATCTTCATAGATATCAAGAGAGAATAAAGTTTCTTCATTGGGTTCATCATCCACAGAGAATATGGATTCAAGGTCCTCTTCCTTGTCGAGATGTATGCCGGTGTAATCTTCAGTTTCTTCAATCAGTTTGACAGATCTTCTTGATTGTGGACAATTCTTAGCAAAATGTCCAATCTTATGACAAATAAAACATTTGTTTTTCTTATGAAAATTTCCTGGCCTTCTTCGTCTGAAATATTTTGTGCGTCTCTTGGACCTTGATTTCCCATCTGAAATTCTTGGCCATTTGAACCTCCTGAATTCTCTCCGTCGCCTAGATGTGTGGTAGGAACATCCTGATCCGGTGATTAGATCAGATTTGCGGTATGCTTTGTCAAGCGCTGGATTGTGTTGGATAATTTGCTTTAGGGCAGAGCGCTTCGTACAAATATCATCTAATGCAACGAAAATAGCTTGTCTGATGTAACCAATTTGTGGGATTGTTATGGACTGAAACTTTTCTTTAATGATGGTCATGGTTCAACTTGCCAGCAACTTTGGAAGGGAAGATACAAAGGCTTGCTTTAGATTGATATCTCCACCGATCTCGAAGTATATCTTCGCCATTTTTTGAAAATGTCTATCAATGTCATTTCTGTTGAATGATACACACTTCATCTCAAAGAGTTGTCTTCGCATTTTCTCCTGTCTTTGGCCAGTATCTCCGCAGAAAACTTCATGTAGGATCCTGATGTTGAAGGCAAAATCTTGGGAAGTAAGAAAAGTATTTTTGTCTTGGATTCCAAGTGAGTTCCACCAATCTCTGAGAATTCCTGAGAACCGTGAAGTGAATTCTGAAAGGATGATATACTTTTCTCGTTCAACCAAATTTTTTGTCACCATCCAAGTATAGAAGTCTTGGATCCTTTGAGGCCATTTTGGAACCTTGACGTCATCTAAGGTGAAAGTGTGGAAACCAGTTCCAACTGGTTTTGACGCCATGGGCTCATATCTCTTTTCTGGGATTGGTTCATCCGTCATGCCTTCTTGTTTCTCATCTACTTCAGATATTTCTGGGTCTCTTGGCTGGTTTACAAATATTGGGGGATTGTCTTCTTCGGCAGAGTTCGTTGTGGATTCATTGCTTGATTGAGAGCTATCTTCCATTGTTTCATCTTCTGATGAATTTAGAGATTTCGACCATGGAGTATCTTCCTCTGATATGTATCTCGGCTGGGAGACATAGAGGCCTGGAGCCTTCTGGTTAGAGATCATCAGATTTTCGGGATTCGATCCTTTTGAACTTTCTCCTTGGTCTCGCCTTTTCTTGGTTTGTTTCTATGCTGCAAGGGCATCTTTCCTTTCCCAAACCATTTTTGCGATATCAAAATCATGTTCTTCTTTTGCTGGTTGGGTGAAAGAGATTGGATTTTATGAGGTAGATGGAAAGGTAGAAAAGGTGTAGTCCAATTTAGGCGGGGAGTATGCTTGTGGAGACATAGGGAAGAAGGTAGGCTTTGAAGGGAAAACTGGGGGTTTTTGTGGCTCAAAGTGTTCATTTCTCAAAAGTTGGATTTGTTCCTTGATGGAAATCGTCTCTTTTTGTTGTTGTTGGAAAAATTGGAAAAGTGAAGTTCCTGGCGGACAAATCTCATATTGTAAATTTGCCAACCTTAGTTCCAAAGCTTTGATTAGTCCGGCATGGTGAGACGATGTCTGCTCCATCTTCTTCTCAATTGTTTCCACTTTGCTCATCATTTTGTTCTGTGTATTGGGCCACATTCTTTATGGTGTTGCCAATGTTGTTCAGGACTTTGTGGCAGATGGAGTTTTCTGATTGCCAATTTATTGTTGCTTCAATGTCACTCGTTGGGGTTTTTTCTCCAGAAGGTAGTACTATGTTTTTCTTGGGGATTTTTGGGGCATGACTTATACCCTCTTTTTCGAAAGATTAAAGTATAGGAAAATCTTGGGAGTGACTGGAACTTGAAGGGCTCATCATGAATATTTGCGGATGTGTAGACTTTTGGTTTGATGGAGTTTTAGGTTCAGGTTGCTTTTTGGATTCTGGGTTACCAGCTGATGGTGGTATGTGTTTTGGGGTGGTTTCACTATCATCCCAACTTGGAATGAATTTTTCTGGTAATTTTGGCCATTCCTGGGGTTCATAACTGACAAGAAATTCATATTTACCTGGACGGCTTAATGAGCCAATTGAAGGATCTTTATTTTCATATTTGGCTCGAAATTGTTTTTCAGTAGCTTTCTCCTTTTTCTTAGATTTTGGTTTGCGCTAGAGATGTTCATCATATTCTCCAATTGGATCTTCTAAACAGTCTTGGCAGGTGCAATCAAGATCCCATGGGCAGTGACTAGTGAAAGGGGCATTTGAACCACCACATTCTTTTTCCTTCTTTGTCAAAATATTGGCACAAGTCATGTTCTTCCATGATGCTTTGTATATTCCAGAAAAACTCTCCATCAGGTTCTGGGTATGTATCTGTGGTATCTTTGGGTTGAATCATTTGGCAAGAGAAGATGGTTTTATTGGGTTTTTTTGAGATGGGAATGATCAAAGCTTATACAAACGGTTTTGTCACTTCTTTTGCTAAAAGTTGGTTCACCAGATTGCAGAGGTTCTTCAGTTCCCTTAGCTTTTCGTAATTTGTGATCCAAGAGTCAGGAAGAATTTTGACTAGCTCATCTCTGGAAATCTGTCTGGGTATTTGGGTGCACATGGTGTTCCCTTTGGTAGCATCAATATTTAAGAGTAAAGCATTTTCTCCTCCGGGGAGACAGAGATCCATGGCATGATTTTGGACTCGCCATGCTATTTGGTGGTGAAGAGTAGCTTGGATGGAATCTTTTGCTTGCGGGATTCCTTGGATTTGGACTTGGATTTTTAGATCTTCGGTTAGGTATGGGTCATAAAGGGACATGTTGAAATTTGGAAAGATAGTTATGAAGATAGTTCCGGCATTTAAGGTAACTTCTGCAGTACCCAAATTTGCATGTTGGTACTCCAAATATCTTGTATCTAGAAGAGAAAGTCGAGCTACGACAGGTTGACCTTTTCTTCCGTGGTATGTTAAAGCGATTTGGATAGCACCAAAATGAATATGGGTAAAACCATGATCTCTCCATTGTCTGGGAAAATCATCTGGTATTTGAAGAGTGATAAATTGTTCCTCTCGAGTGGCAAGAATAAGATGCTGGTCAAGTTTTGAGGCAGCAACATATTCTTTAACTCCTTTTGGTCTGTGTTGGACTAAGGAACGAATTTGGGTCCAGGGTGCAAAGGATTTTTTTGGCAAAAGCTGAGTAAGGGTTTATGAGGGGTAGTTCAGTGGAGGATACTTTTTGTTCATCAAGTAGTATATCTACTTCATAGAGGTAATCATATTTTTTGGACAAGGTTTTATATAGAGTAGGGGACATATTCATTTTTGCAAGGGAAGAGGATGATGGAAATGACTCAGACATATTTAGTTAACTGTTCCTCCCTCCGAAAGGATAGGCTGGCTCTGATACCACAGTATAAAGAACAGAGCAAGAGATTCTAAGAAAGCAAACTAAATCATAGATACGAAAGTTTCCACTTGAGGAACGACTGCGAGCGCATTGATCTCCTCTCGGGCTTCGATCATTGGTTCCCCTGTACCTCTAGTTGCAACTATTCCCCCTATCTCTGATAGGGATTGACTTTGAAGGGTGTTCAACACCACCAGTTTGTTACGGATAGTCCCATATCAAACTCTAAGGGGTCGTCTGGCACATGACATAAGGATAATAATCTCGGGATAAAATTTGCTCTAATTTACTTTATCGGTCAACCGATTTTAGGAGCTGTGGGTGTAACGACCCGACCGGTCGTTTTGAGTCCTAGCGCTCCGTTCAGCAGTCGGAGGCCATGAACAACTTCATTTTAGGTATTTTGACTTGTACACGTGGTCGGAATAGAGTTTCAGGAAGTTCAAAGTTAATTTAGAAAGAGAATTCTCATTTCAGAAGCTTAAAGTTGAAAGAATGAACTAGGATTGGAATTTTGAGTAAACGACCTCGGAATCAGGATCCGAAGGTTCCAGCAGGTCGTATGATGATTTCAGACTTGGGCGTATGCCCGGTTCGGGTTTTGGATAACCCGGGAGCGTTTTGACGCCTATTGTGGAAGTTAGCATTTTAGAAGGAATTTCATAAGTTGGTTTGAAGAGCATTACGGTGTTATCAATGTCCGTTTGGAATTACGAGACTGGGAGTATCTCCGTATGGTGATTCTGGAGTTGGGAGCGCGATCGGAAGTGAATTTGGAGGTCCGTAGACCATTTTGAAGCCATTTGGCTAAAGATAGAAATTTGAAGGTTTTTGAGGAGTTTGACAGGAGGTTGACTTTTTGATATCGGGGTCGGAATCCAATTCCGGAAGTTGGAGTAGGTCGTAATGTCAAATATGACTTGTGTGAAAAATTTGAGCTCAATCGGACTTGATTTGATAGGTTTAAACATCGGAAATAGAAGTTTGAAATTTTAGAGTTCATAAAGCTTGAATTGGGGTGTAATCCATGATTTTAGCATTGTTTGATATGATTTGAAGCCTCAAGCAAGTCCGTAATGTGTTTTGGGATTGGTTGATATGATTGGTTGGGGTCCGGGGGGCCTCGGGTGAATTCTGGGTGGTTAACGGATCAAATTTGGAAGTTGAAGAACAGCTGAAGGGATCTGGTATCTGGTATCTCCGCTTCTGCGGAAATGGGACCGCAGAAGCGGCCCCGCAGAAGCGAGGACGAAGCCGCAGAAGCGGTTGGGCGTAGGGGCAGCCAGGACCGCAGAAGCGGCCCTTGATCCGCTGATGCGGAGCCGCAGAAGCGGAAGAGAGGATTTTGGGGAGGACCGCAGATACGGTCAAGGTCCCGCAGAAGCGGAACTGCATCTGCGGTGGTATGGTCGCAGAAGCGAAAAGGGCTAAGCCAGGGAAGCCGCAGAAGCAGCCTACTGTCCGCAAAAGCGGAACTGCATAAGCGGCTATATTTTCGCAGAAGCGGAAGTGACTGGAGGCAGAGACTTGTTTTAAATCGGGATTTTGGTTCATTTCACCCATTTTGCATGGCTTGGGGGCGATTTTTGGAGAGCTTCAAGGAGAGATTTCATCATCAATATTAAGGTAAGTTACTCCTAATTATTTTCAAGTCAAATGGAAGACTATACCATGGAATTAGACATGAAAATTAGCATTAAAAAAATTGGGGTTTTGGTGGAAAAACCTAGAAAATCATATTCTTGGAATTTAGCCACGATTTTGAGCATGGAATTAGGAGAAAATTATATATTTGAGTTCCTAAGGTTATGGGTAATCTTTATCTTCGAGAAATTATGGATTCCGGGCACGTGGGCCCGAGGGCATTTTGGTCATTTCACTAAGCGGAGCTGGGAATTTATATAATCTGAACTTTTAACAAGTATTTGAGCATGTTCTCATTAGTTTGTCGTTAATTGGCTAGTTTTTGGTGCATTGTGCGTTGGTCCAAGCCTTCAGAAGGATGCAGAACACCGGTTATGAGTCTTCGGAGCGAGGTGAGTCTCCTTTCTAATCTTGTGAGGGGGAATTTACCCCATAGGTGAGTTAAACTGGTTAAGTGCTCCTATTTATGGGGGCTACGTACGCATGAGGTGACGAGAGTCCGTGCGTAGCTACTATTATGCTATTGTCCGGGTAGTTTAGGACCCAAAAGCATGTTATATTTGAATTAATTGAGAACCCATTGATGGTTTGAACTGCTTAGATCACATTAAATTAATAAATGGATTTCTAAAAAGACTTAAGCTTCGTTTTCTCAAATTATTAAAGAGAATTGGCCTTTCTTGGATAATTGCTCCATGTTGACTTCTTGACTGATTGTCTGACTGTCGTGTGTGTTTATTTTGGAACGGGCCGAACGCCTCGACAGATTAATAGATGCATCTATAGGCGCGCCGTCAACCCTCGGCAAGTGCACATTTATTTCTGTTGTATCGGGCCGTCGCCTCGGTATGATTTGCGCATGCTTGTGTTGCTGCCTGGACTTAATTAAGTTATTATTGCCCTTTTGTGGCTTAAAAATATTTGGATTATATTTAAAGAGAAACTCTGGAAATTTTCCTATGAAAGAATTACGTGTTTACTTGTTTCCTCTATCTGTATTAAAAATCATGTTTATAAAATAAATCCACTGTTTAATATGTATATTAAAGATAAATAATCATTGGACTATTAGAGAGTGTCAAGTTGACCATCTCGTCTATACCCCTTCGAGATTAGGCGGGACACTCACTGAGTACACGTTGATTACGTGCTCATACTACACTTCTGTACATTTTGTTGCACAGGTATATATTCCTCTAGCAGCCTACGGGGCGTAGCAGCACGGACGTTTCTGGGACTAGGTGAGCTGCATCATTCGAGGCGACCGCAGCTAGGGTAGTCCCTTCCAGTGTACTGTATTTACTTTCCGTCCACTGTATTTCGGACGGATGTTGTATTTTATTTCTCTTATCAGTAGTTGCTCATGTAGTTGTGACACCGGGTTCTGGGGATGTATTTGGATTATTTGGAAATCTTAAAAGTTGTTTAAACATTTTATTATTTATTCGGAAGAATACACTGAGTCTTGTTTAAAACGTATAAAAGAAATATTTTTTTTCAAAGGTGTTAAAATGAGATTTAATTAAGTATTTGAGTTGGCTGGCCTGACGGCAGTGTCCGGCGCCATCACGACCCGTAGTGGATTTGGGTCGTGACAGTAGGCTTGGCGCTCCAACGGGTCCATTGGACTTTGATTTTTGCATAAGCAAAAGTTCAACTGATTATCATGTGCAACAAAACTTAAGTAAGGATGGCGTGTGGTAGCCACTAAATAAGGTGGTGTTTAGTTTTTATCCACCAATTCTAATGCTGAGCAAAAATAGTCACTACTCTATTAAAATTATTTTTAAAAGACAGTTTTACCCTTTCTTCTATTCTTATATTCCCAAACCATTATTTTATACGTTCAGAGGCAAAATTTGAGAGCCAAAATTTCAGAGGCAAATTTTTCTCCCTCAGTATCAGTATCGTTCCTTGCATGCAAATCATTGTTCGATTTTGTTCCTGCCCAGCAATTCTTTGCGTGTAGTTTGTTGCACTTAATCTCTTCTCCTTTGTCATTTTCTCTGCATCGAACCAGCGAACTGGTATGTTTTTTATTTTACTTTTATGCATTTTTCTTTTTGTATAACTGTAATTGCGATCAATGTTGTGTTTGGCATCAAGTATGTGTGAAATTTCAAAAATAATAATTATAACTTGATTCAGTATGGAATAAGGAGCGGATTTTTGTGAGGAAGTTATTCAGAACTTTTTTGTATTGAAATGTGTTTGTGGTTCAATCAATATATTTGATTATGTAAGGATATTTCATAAAAATAGTCGTACGAATTCATAAGCTACCGTGTTTGTGAATTTTTAGTTAACTGTGCTTCTATAAAAGTTAAGGACCAAGTGTCCTTAATTTTTGACCTTGGAAGTCGAAGTTCAGGACCATGTGTCCTTAACTTTTGAACTTGGAACTCAAACTTCAGGACCAAGTGTCCTTAACTTTTGAACTTATAAGTCAAAGTTCAGGACCAAGTGTCCTTAACTATTGAACGTGTAAGTCTAAGTTCAGGACCACGTGTCCTTAACTTTTGAACTTGAAACTTGAAGTTCAGGACCAAGTGTCCTTAACTTTTGAACTTGTAACTGTAAGTTCAGGACCAAGTGTCCTTGACTTTTGAATTTGGAACTCAAACTTCAGGACCAAATGTCCTTAACTTTTGAACTTGTAAGTCTAAGTACAGGACCAAGTGTCCTTAACTTTTGAACTTGTAACTGTAAGTTAAGGACCTATTGTCCTTAACTTTAAGATGCATTTACTTAGGTCCTGGATTTTAGTCCTAATTTTTTATGTTCTTTTTCCTTCTTTGTAGTGTTCTAATGGAAGGAGATCGTGTTTTCGAGTTTGATGTTTGGCGTAATTCGATGAGCTATTGGAAAGGAGATTTACAGTATAAGGAAACAATAAAAAGTTTCTTGTCGAACACGCAATGGAAGAAGTTGAGGGATGGTATTTTCGGAAACTTTTTCTGATTACAAAGTGTGAAGTTCTGTAGTAAACTTATTCATTGTGTGTTGCTTTCAGAAATTGTAAGCAATGACCCTAATTCAACGACATTCAAGGTTTTTGACCATGAAGTAAAGTTTACACATGAAGCGTTTCATATAATTACTGGTTTAAAATGTTCTTCTTCAGTGGACTTCACAGTTTTGCGTGAAAAAGAGAATAGGCTTTCGAAAGTCTACTTCCCTGGAAAAGATAGAACTGAGTTAGGCAATTTGTTTAATTTTATTACTAGTCACCCAGATGGTACAACTGCGTCATTTGTAGGTAGCGATGATGATGCGGTGAAGTTGGCAACAATTTATTTTGTTGAATCTATTTTGATGGGGAAGCGGAAGAATCGGAATGTGTCCGAGCAGCTAATGAAAATTATAGATGACGATGAACTCTGCTCTTCTTTCAACTGGGGATCTTTTTGTTATGAAACGTTAGTAAAATCACTGAAGAGTTGTTTGAAGCCCAATGAGAATGAGCATGAGAAAGATAAAGACAAGGACAGTTATACTATACTTGGCTTCCCTTTCACTTTTCTGTTTGGATTATCCAAGTATTCTCAATTTCCCAGGAAAAATAATTTGTGAACTTCAGAGAATGTGGGTTTCCTCGGATGTTATGTTATTCAGATATGAATTCTCCACAATATGATTCTCTGTGTAAAAAATACTTCCATAATTAAAATGTAAGTTAATCTGATTACTAGCTATTTTTTTGTTTATGTGTTTTAGTTCTGAAAACTTACATTTTTTTCTTATATAATAGGTGTATAAGTTGATCGAGGTGGCACCATTTGTTTCTATTGAAGAAGATGCGAAGCCTGTTAGTGTGCATGAGTCATTGTCTCAAGATCAAAGTTCAATGCCTTCCTCCACACAATTTGATGAAACCTTGCTTAAGGAAATTGTTAAAGTAGGTTTTCTGTCTTTGAATAACATTAGTTTTTTATTTGATTATTTTTGCTTAAGAGACTTTTTTGTTTTTATGGATTTTGATTCAGAGATTATCGGAGAAGTTTAAAAAGGATATGCATGCAGAAGTTACTAGAATAAATCAAAAAATAGCTATATCAGAAAAAAAGATTCAAAATGACATCAAGGTAATATCATTTATTTCAGTGCTTGTAACTCTAAGTTAAGGACATCATGTCCTTAACTTTGAGCTTGTTAGTCTAAGTTCAGGACCAAGTGTCCTTAACTTTTGATCTTGTTAGTCTAAGTTCAGGACCAAGTGTCCTTAACTTTTGAACTTGAAACTTGAAGTTCAGGACCAAGTGTCCTTATCTTTTGAACTTGGAACTCAAAGTTCAGGACCAAGTGTCCTTAACTTTTGAACTTGGAACTCAAAGTTCAGGACCATGTGTCCTTAACTTTTGAACTTGGAACTCAAAGTTAAGGACCAAGTGTCCTTAACTTTTGAACTTGGAACTCAAACTTCATGACCAAGTCTCCTTAACTTTTGAACTTGAAAATCAAAGTTTAGGACCAAGTGTCCTTAACTTTTGAACTTGGAACTCTAAGTTAAGGACTGCCTGTCCTTAACTTTTGAACTTGCAACTCAAAGTTAAGGACTGCCTGTCCTTAATTTTTAACTTGTAAATTGAAGTTTAGGACTGCCTTTTTTAACTTAATTTCTTTCACATGATTTAAAGGAAAACCTAGGATCAAAGATTGATACTTTGTTGAAGATTCTTGTCGAACCTGATGAAAGGAACATAGAGAGAGAATCTAGTGTTCCAAGTAGTAAAGATGCAGTTGATGATCATTTTGATGGTCTCCGTATCTATCACTTGGAATTTCGTATCTTTGACAACTCCTTCAGCAAATGTTGTAAGCACTATTTATTTTCCCTTTTGTAACAACGCTTGAATTGTCGAATCCAGATAAGGTACATGCTTTGGGCACCATTTTATCATCAGCTTGCATCTCATTTAGCACTCTCAGAAGAATGATATTTACGGAGCTACCTGGATCAATCAAAACTCGTTTCACATTAGTATCATATACAAGTAAATATATTACCAATGCATCGTTGTGAGGGATCATCACGACACATGCATCTGCATCATCAAACGTTATACTGTCTTCTTCCAAAACTTGGCGAACTCGCTTTCCGTGGGTAACCGTGACTTTGGATGTCTTTTTTGCAGTCATATATGTCACACCGTTGACCTCCTCTCCTCCGCTTATCACATTAACTGTTCTTTTTGGTGATGGAGGTTTTGGAGGCTCTATTCTTCATATACATTTGCTTACCCTTCTTACTGAACAAGTCAATTAAATAACCTTGTTTTAACAAATGCTCTATTTCACCCTGTTGCAGTCTGCAATCTGTTGTTTTATGACCGTGGTCCTTATGAAACTCGCACTAGAAATCTGTATTTCTTCTGCTATGGTTCGATCTCATTTCTTTTGGCAACCGCACCTTATCTCTCATACTTCTTAAAACAGCTACCAACTCATAAGTGCTAATATTGAAATTGTAATCACCAATTTTTGCCTTTGTATTAACATTGTTTTCCCGCGCATCTCGCTCTTTCCCGAACTTGGATGATGAACCCGCGTCTCTGTCTCTTGATCTAGAAGCATACCTTGGATTTTCTTGTTTAGAGCGTGAATCCCGTCCTGCTGGTCCCATGTAAGGTTTCGTACCTATTCTTACCGGAACTTTTTTCAGTTTCTGGTCGCCTCGAACTTGTTCTTTCATCACCTCGTGACCGAGTGATAGTGTCTTCCTCTATCCGCAACTTTGTACTATACCTATTATAAACATCACTCAAAGTTGTAGTAGGGAATTCTCGTAAGCTTTCCTTGAGCCTCCTCGTGGCTTCTGAGCTTTATTCATTTAAGTTACTTGCAAACGCCAGGCCACCCAATTATCAGGTACCCGTGGTAACATCATTCTTTCACGTTGAAATCTATCCACAAATTCCCTGAGTAGCTCCGTATCTCCTTGTTTTGTTTTGATGATGTCTTCCATCCTCTTATCAACTTTTTGAGCTCCCGAGTGTGCTTTTATAAATGTATCTACAAGCTCAACTAAAGAATCAATAGAATTTTCTGTAAAAGAGAATACCATGTTAGTGCTCCTTTCGTGAGTGTTTCGCCAAATATTTTGACCAGCACCGACTCAATTTCTTGCTTGGTTAAATCATTGCCTTTCATGCCAGTTGTAAAAGCAGTTACATGATCTCGTGGGTCAGTTGTTCCATCATACGTCGGAATATCGGGCATTTTAAACTTTTTTGGAATTGGCAAGGGAGCGACACTTGGCTTCCAGGGCTGTTGTGAATATTTGTCAATATCCACTCCTTTAATCACGGGTGGCACACCAGGTATTTATTCTATGTGATCATTCTTGTCACGACACGAATTTCCCACTATCGGGACCGTGATTGCGCCTAACGTTGTACTCGCTAGGCAAGCCAACGTTACTGAATAATTCACCTTTTTCCTTTATCTTATAATAATTAAAGCTCAACCAAAGTAAATAAGTGGAATTAAGTGCGGAATAACACAGTTTAAAAGATTATCTTTGTACTAATAACAAAACCGTAATAAATTCCACCCAGAACCGGTGTCACAATTCACGAATAGTCTACGAATACTACAATTAAGGGTCTGAACAAAATTTTACATCTGTCTCAAAAATAGATAAAACAGAAAAATGAAATAAGATAGAAGGGGACGCCAGGGCCTGCGGACGCCTGCAAGTCTACCTTGGGTCTCCGGGAAACAGCAACAGTAACCAACCTCGCGATCAGCCACTAGCTCCAAAAACTGCACAAGAAGTGCAGAGTGCAGTATCAATACAACCGACCTCATGTACTGGTAAATGCCGAGCCTAACCTCGACGAAGTAGTGACGAAGCTATGGCGGGGCATAAAATATATACAACCTGCAATAGTCTACACTAAACGGAAAGGAAATACAGAATGTATTAAAGCAATAACTGCATAAAGTAAATCCGGAACCCAGTTGTTCTACTAGTATTTAGCTATAACCAATCTTTAAGGGTGTTTCAACATCACAGTAATGAATTTCAGCAGAAATGAATACTTAAAACAACTACTGATGCGGAGCGCATCCCGATCCAATCATATAAACAACAACAGTATTAATATTCACCCTTATTCCTCTTTGTTGTTGCGTGCAACCCAATCCCATCAGTCCACCCTTATTACTCCTCAACACATATCGCCCTTATTCCTCCTGTTGCGGCGCGCAACCCAATCCCACCTGTCCACCCTTATTACTCCTTGTTGCGGCGTGCAACCCGATCCCACCAGACAATCACATTTCACCCTAATTCCTCCTGTTGCGGCATGCAACCCGGTCCTAATATATATATCAGCACCAAACACAAAGAATAAAGACAAGAGTTTCACAAGCTAACTCAAATTCCCCACATTACTTATACCTCAATCCACACAATGGAATACCACTACGATTATGAAGCTTCACCAATGAGAACTACTCAGCGAGACCAACCAAGGTACACCATAAGGCACCAATAAATTCATATAAGCCAACAAGGTAATAAAATGAAGCTACGAAACCAGTAATACTTCAACGGGAACGTCAATAGTTAACATGAAGCAATTAAATAATTCAATAAAGAGAACAACAGTTAACATGAATCAATTAGACATGGAAACATTTATGAGCAAGTAGCAATTAAGGCAGGAAGGCAAAATATAGGGAAATGGGGAAAGAAAACGGGCTAAACAAGTAATTTCGTGACGCATAGGTACTCATCACCACACATATACGTCACACACATGATATTTCACATACCAAACAAGACGGGGATCCCTAGTCCCTCAAGTCAAAGTTAGACCAAACACTTACCTCAAGCCAACGGTATATCAAAGCTCAATCACCGCTTTACCTCTCGATCCCACCACCAATTCACTCGTATCTAGCCATAATTAACTTAATAACATCAATAAACGCTAAATAAACCAATTCTAATGCATGAATATAGATTTCCCAATGTTTTTCCCAAAAAGTCAAAAATTGACCCCGGGCCCGCTTATTCCAAACTCGAAGTTCGAACCAAAACCCGATTACCCATTCACCCACGAACTCAAATATGCAATTGATTTTGAAACCGACCTTAATTTGAGCTCCAAATTCCCAAAATTCGAAAATCCTAATTTCTACCCAGGAACACCCAATTTCCCATGAAAAACCCTAGATTTTGAAGTGAAATCATGTAAAAAGTTGAATTAAATTGAAGAAGATGAGTTAGAAATCACTTACCTATGATTTGGAGAAGTTTGAGTCTTTGAAAAATCGCCTAGGGATGTTTAGGGTTCGAAATTTTGAAGAATGAAGTGAAAATCCCGTCCAATGATGTTTTGTTCAGGTGCAGATGTCGCAATTGCGACTAGAGCTTCGCAATTGCGAAGCTCGCAAATGCGAGACAGGCTTCGCAATTGCGAACCTGCTGCATGTCTGCTCCCCTCGCAATTGCGAGCATTTTGTCGCAATTGCGATGACTGGCCCCTCCCTGATGACTTCGCAATTGCGATAAAGCCCTCGCAATTGCCAAGCCTGTTAGGCTCGCAATTGCGTGATCAGAGCCTGCAACAAAAATACCAGCTGCAACAGAAATTTTTTAAGTCCAAACTCACTCCGTGGTGTATCCAGAACTCACCCGAGCCCTCGGGGATCCAAACCAACCATGCACGCAAGTCTAAAAATATCATACGGACTTGCTCGTGCGATCAAATCATCAAAATAACATCAACAGTTATGAATTCAACACCAAAACTCATGAAATTTTAAGATAGTTCAAAATTTCTAACTTTTCAACCAAAGGTCCGAATTACATCAAATTATTTTCGTTTTTCACCAAATTTCACAGATATGACTTAAATATTATAACGGACCTGTACCGGGCTCCTGAACCAAAATACGGACCCGATACCATCAAGTTCCAACACTATTTAATTTCTAAAAACCTTTATATTTTCCAGCAAATAATTTTCTTTAAAAATTCTTTTCTCGGGCTAGGGACCTCAAAATTCGACTCCGGGCATACGCCCAAGTCCCATATCTTACCACGGACCCTACGGGGCCGTCAAATCACGGGTCCGGGTCTGTTTACCAAAAAATGTTGACCGAAGTCAACTTTAATCAATTTTAAAGGTCAAATTCAATATTATTCTTAAATTTCACATAAAAGCTTTCCGGAAACGCGCCCGGACTGCGCATGCAAATCGAGGAGAAAGGAAATAAGGTTTTCAAGGCCTCGGAACCCGAATTCGGATTCTAAAACAAAAGATGACCCTTTGGGTCATCACAATACTGCTCCTTGAGCTGCTTCTGCAAAGTTAGTACTTAACTTTGTAAATCATAATTATTTGGGGGTACCTGACCTTCCATCGCTAGATTCGGTTGGAGTTCCTCCGCTACCCGAATTAGCAAGTCCCGAGCGTGGGTTTTCTATGGTTGCAGTGTTGTTTGGAGGTGGAGTTAGTGGCACAGTTGGCAATCCACTGACAAAAGCTTGAAAAGCATTGTTGACGTGTTCCGCAATTAGTTGTTTTAATGCGTCCTCGGCAGTTTGCTTGTCCCCTTGTTGATCATTCGTGAGTGATGTTGATCTTTGAGGTGTCCCATCCCGGGATTGCCGAGGAGAATTTTGAGGTGAAGGGATTGGAGTTCCACCCTCCTGTTGGTTTTGTTGATTCAATTGGTTGTTGTCGTTGGCAGTTGACATGATTGTTTGACAGAAAAGTGAATTTAGAAAGTGAAAAGATTATCAGATTCCCGGTAACGGAACCAATTTGTTTAACCAAAAGTATGTCTTTCGGTCAAAGCCTAATTTCAGAATAAAACGGGTTACTGATAACCAAGTTTAGCTTCACTTTCTCAATGGTATCAAAGGAAAATAACAAGAATAACTAAGGAAATAATTGATTGCAAAGTCAAGGTAGAGAATTTCGAGAAGCAGCAAAGTAGAGTGTATATTTCAATATTGTCTCCGATGTGTCTTTACAAATAATATTTTGTGCCCTTATATAGGAATGTACAATAGTAATGGTTTTCCCCCATAATTTGAGCTAATTATGGGAATTAATGATATTGATTGCCCTCTATTTTGGATTCTCGTACCGATGCATTTATTGCTATAAATGCCTTACATCTGTTAGGATTCCCTTTCCTTATTTCTTTTCGGTCCATGTATCTTTTCTTCTTTCTACTATTTATTCATTCTTTGCCAGCTGTTAGGCCTGTATTGTCTCTTGGGTGTTCCTTCCCGTGCCTTTTCTTACTTTATCAAATAAGACTGTCACGTGTTGCTATATTATTGTTCTACACGTTATCCCATGTCAACAGTCTAATATTCCACGTGTAGCTCTTTTTCACCACCAATACAACAAGTAATGCAAAAATGGATAAATTATCCGACCCGACTCATACTTAATACGGATGAAAATGGGTTAACCGCTGGATAATATGGATATCCACATTATCAATGGCTTCTTGATTATGATCGCTTTTGAAAGAATTTCTAATTTTTCAAATTTGAGGAACCCCACGATTTAAGTCTTTACAAATGTAAAAGTTAAATTTATTAATTATCCATTTTCTAAGTGGATAATATCTTGACTCGTTTTAAAAAAATCATTATCCAACCTATTTTTATCCATTTTGCCACCACCAGGTGTGACCGTACTAGTGACAAGTTTTTGCGAAACGACTATTATCGAACATGTTATTTTGGTTGTAAATTTAAAAAATGTTATTCATATTCTTGTCGCCAGAATAATTATTTAACTTTAATAATTATTGATGATATAATTAAGTAAATGGTGTGTAGTATTTCTAACAGCTTAAAATGTTAGATGAGATTGTCGCTGCTTCAGCATAGTATCATGCAGACTCCAGAGGTTCTAGATTCGCTTCTCATCACTACCCTTTATCAAAATAATTTTCACGTCCTGACTCATAAAAAGAAATAAGTCAGCATGTGGGGGGCATACTGCAGATACAATTTAGTAAAATAAAAATATACCATGTCTAACAAATTAAACTTTTATACTACCAAATGAAATGGTTTGAATAATAATTCTAACAAATGATGTATGTCCATGTCAGGTTCAACTCTTTTACTGAAATTTACTATTACTGATTTGGATGTTGATAATTGTGTCTGCACATTTCTTTGTCTTATGACATGAAAAGAGATATTAGTAGATTAGAAACAGGAAAGACCACCAAAGGATGTGCTGCAGTGGATGAGACTGCTCCTCCCTTAACAAGAGGTCTCGAGTTCGAGTCCTGGGTATGGAAAAATCCTTGGTAGGGAGCGCTTCCCCCCAAAAGAGGCCCTACGCGGCGCGAATCCGAATATAGTCGGGTTCCAATGCGGGTATCAGATACCGGATGGGAAACCAAAAAAAAAAACAGGAAAGGCCTGTATGTGGTCTTGTTATACGGGTTAAAAGTTGACAATTGAACAATATATGAATAGCAGTTGATGTGATTTTGTGAGTTTGAATCCATTGATGTGCTTTTTTTCTGATTTCTTGGTTTCCCCATTGACCTAGCAGCTGCCCAATTTTTTTGGGAGAACTAACGGATCGTTTGGTAGGGTGCATACGAGTAATGCGGAATAGAGTATATTTAATAATGATGGTATTAGTTATGCGCTTGCATAAGTTATGTTGACATATTTCTTATCTACTAGTATTAGTTTTTGTATATCAAAGCATTGTACAATTTCTAAAAGAATTATTTATTTACAAAAGTATCCTCATGATAAGTCCACCACTTTATCTTTTTAAAAGAAACGTATCTTGAGCAATGTTTTTATATAAAAAAAATTTAAAAAATTATTTGATTTGTCTACCTATATAGTACTATAGAAATGAATATTTATTTATAAGAAAGGAAATATGCTAAGTATTTATTTATCTACTAGGAAAATTAATTTTGTTTCCCACTTTCATGAATTATTAGGCAAAGAAAGTTTGAATTAAAAAAAATTAAAGGAAAAAAAATTGATTACAAATGCATTTCAGTACATTTACATATTTATAAATTTACAATGAAAAAATTGGTGAAGTATAGATACAAAAAGCGAGAGCGATTTCAATATCAAACTTTACATCAAACTTGCATTAATATAATACTATATATTTTAATCAAGCATAAAATTTAAAGGGCAATTTTGTCTTTAACTAAGCTAATGCATGCATTAAAGCTCAATGCAATTTTAATAACATGTTTTCCTATGCATTAGTTATGCATAGGATAATACCAAATAAGGTGTACAGCCAAACCTCTGTATAACAACCTCGATTGTTCCGTTTTTTTTAGGCTGTTATAGTAAAGTGTTGTTATAGAGGACATATATAATAACATAATATAAAAATTGATTTTGAGAAAACTTGGCTTTTATATTGAATGGTTGTTATATAGAGATGCTGTTATAGAGAGGTCTTACTGTATAACTAATGCTAGCATAACTAATGCATAGGTCCAAAAAATATACCTAACAAGGTATTATTAATATATAAAGCTAATGCATGCATTATTTTATCTGATGCATCCTACCAAACGACTCCTAATAGAAATAAACCAAAAGTAAAAACTACTAACCAATAATTAACCATTAAGTCATGCTACAAAAATAGCCAAAAAATTACCAATAATATTTAAAAAGAGCTAGTAAATTAATTCGCGCTTTGCGCGGTTATAAAAGGGAAAAATTAAATTATAATGTATGATCTTATTGTAAATTTAGCCATATAGAACAGATTAATTTTTCATGGTGTATGTATTTCTTTATAAATATATTTTTTCTAATTAGCTCCAAAACATTCCATATCGACAATTCCAAAGCTAATTTTTTTATCCTAAAAAGTTAACTAATGTCTGATAGTTGATTTTGAGCTTCACTAATTACAGAAACCAAACATGTAGACTTGAAAATATGTCAATAGAAACTCATCCACTACTTAGCTTTATTTAGACTATAAAAAAGAAACAACTAATATTAATTTCATTAAACCCTTAGATATAAAATTGGGACTCATCATGTCAAGGACGATTGACATTGCATAGATTGCCTCGATTAATTTCTTAACATGAGAAATCTTATATGCTCATATAGGTGTTAGTGAGTAGTAATATTTTATAAATTTAGTAATTAATGTTATTGTCACGACCCTAAAACTGACCAGATCGTGATGGCGCCTATCATGAAACTAGGCCAGCCGACACGATTCCCAAATCAAACCATTATTCTGTAACAGTCATTTTTAAGCCATTAATTAACCAGAAATCTCATAGTATAAGTCTAAATAATCAGTGAGGAATAAATACACAAGCCCGATCGGGGTGTCACAAGTCATGAGCCTCTACTACAACTGTTCTGACGACATCAAGGACAACATGGCCGGGAAAAATCACAAAAATACACTAAGGAAGAATAAAGGAGGGAGAAAAGCAGGGCTGCGATCGCCAGGCAGCTACCTTGCTAACTCCAATGAACCTGCCAATGAGTAATCAACACCCACCACCGGGTTCAGAAGTACCTGAATCTGCACACAAGGTGCAGGGAGTAATTTGAGTACGCCAACTCAGTAAGTAATAAAAGTAAATAAAGACTGAGCAGTAAGAAAATACGTAATCCACGTTATAGCACCGCATTGGGTACATTATGTTTCCAAACAGGATACAAATCAAATCATCTTGTTAAACTCCAATTTCAGTAAAAATCCTTTGAAAAGTGTCTTTCTAACAGTTTCAATAGAGTTTCAATGTAGTTTATACTGAAAGTGATGAAAATCATAATCGGCCCCTCGGGCAAAATATAGTTCGTATACAGCCCCTCGGGCAAACATAAATCATAAACAGCCCCTAGGGCAAACCTCTCGGTCACTCATATACATCTCATAACATGAAAATTTCAGTGGAAATAACAAAAACCAAATCCGTAATTAAATTCCGAACATCTCATAAAAACTCTAGTTTCAATGAGAGTGTTTAAAAGCATTTGTTCAACATTTTCAACAGAGGTTCAGTACAAAGAGGAGTGAAAACAGTAATTTCATAAAAACAAGCCCCTCGGGCAAAGCATCACACACACATATATATATAGCCCCTCGGGCAAGCCTCTCAGTCACTCGAGACTCAACTCTCATCAATCAGTGCTCACACTCAGCACTCACGCTCAATAGGTACCTTATAATAACCGATGCGGCGTGCAGCCCGATCCATAATATAGTCGACTGCGCTTACTGGGGGTGTGCAGACTTCGGAGGGGCTCCTACAGCCCAAGCGCTATATCGCTATGACGTGCAGCCCGATTTAATATCGCTGCGGCGTGCAGCCCGATCGCTGCGACGTGCAGCCCGATCCATAAATATATAACCCTCACAACCAAGCCCTCGACTCTCTCAGTCATCAGTCACACAAGCCACTCGGGCTATCAGTAAAACAGGGTGCTCAGCCCGAAATATCATTTTATGCATAAAAATAGAGTAATAGAGACTGGATTATGAAATCAGTAAAATACAGCATGACTGAGTGTAGATATTAAACCAAAACAGTGAGGAAATAGTAGTAAAAATCCTCTAAGGGTCCAAAAAGTTGGCACAAGGCCCAAATATTCCATTCAGCCCAAAACATAGTAATATTTTCCAAAATACAATGATATCAAACAATTTTCAATCAAATACGCAACTTAACAGTCGCACGGGACGGACCAAGTCACAATCGCCAACAGCGCACGATCCCACGCCCGTCATCTAGTGTGTGTGTCACCTCAAGGTAGCACAACGATGTAAAATCCGAGGTTTCATACCCTCAGGACAACATTTACAATCATTACTTACCTCAAACCGGTCCAAACTCTAGCTCGTGATGCCTTTGCCTCTCAAATCGGCCTCTAAATGCTCCAAATCTAACCAGAATCAGTATATTATCATCAATATACGCTAAAGGAACAAAGCCCAAGTGAAAAATAATCAAATTAAATAAAGAATCCCGAAATTGCTCAAACCCAGCACCCCGGTCCCATGTCTCGAAATCCGACAAAGTCTCATAATCTGACAACCCATTCAATTACGAGACTATCCATACTAGTTTCACTCAATTCCGACTCCGAATCGGTTTTCAAATCCCCAATATTCATTTTATGAAGTTCCACGATTTTTCCCCAAATTCTAACCCCAATCTCTACTCAAATGATGAATCCAACGTTATAATCTTGTATTTTAGCCAAAACTGAGTTAGAATCACTTACCCCGATGGTGTTCTTGAAAATCCCTCGAAAAAAATTGCCAAAACCCGAGCTTTCTAGGTCAAAAAATGAAATAAAACCCCAAATCTCGTATTTATAGTGCACCTCTCGGATTCCCATCACCGCTGACCGCGCTTCTGGTGGCTGCACAGATAGGCCTTAGTATTTTGGCAATAACCTTTTCTACAGATGTCTAAATTATGAGTTCTTTATCTTTCTGGAAACTAGACACAAAGGGCTACAACTTTTGTTTTTGAATCATCTCAAAATTCCTTGTAGATCAAAAGATATAGGCTTCCGAAGTCGGACCAATGAACCTACAGATTCTACTCTGGAGCGCCTCAGCGCTCCTTTATCCGCCTCAGCGCTCCCTACTCCGCCTCAGCGAAAATCCACCGCCCTCAGCGGAAAAATCCCTTCCGTCACAGCGAAAATTAATGTGACGACCCGGCCAGTCGTCTCATGAGTTACCGCTCCATTTCCCCATTTCTGCTTCTTTATGCTTCGTTATCCGTGTTTTATGTGATCAAGTTGATTAGTTTGTGTTCGGAGTGGATTTGACAAGAAATGAGACACTTAGTCTCTTTTAAGAAGGTTTAAGTTGGAAAAGTCAACCGAATGTTGACTTATGTGTTAGAGGGCTCGGATGTGAATTCTAATGGTTCGGTTAGCTTCGGGAGGTGATTGATGACTTAGGAGCGTGATCGGAATGGGTTTTGGAGGTCCGGAGTAGAATTAGGCCTGAATTGGCGAAGTTGATATTTTGGCGATTTCTGGTTGGTAGGTGAGATTTTGATCCAAGGGTCGGAATGGAATTTCGAGAGTTTCTATAGTTTAGTTATGTCATTTGGGAAGTGCGTGCAAAATTTCAGGTCATTCGGACGTGGTTTGGTTGGGTTTTTGATCGAAAGCGTATTTCGGAAGTTTATAGAAAACTTAGGCTTGAATTCGATGTGAATTGGTGGATTGGGTGTTGTTTGGGGCGTTTTGATGATTGGAACAAGTTTGAATGAGGTTTTAGGATGTGTTGGTACTTTTGGTTGAGGTCTCGAGGGCCTCGGGTGAGTTTCAGGTGGTCAATCGGACCATTTTCTAAGTTGAAAAGTTGCAGATTTTCAGTTCAGGTGTTGCAGACATTTAAGCCTTCGCGGTCGCGTGGGGTATATCGCGATTGCGTAGAAGGAATTTGGAAGGCAGGAATTTAAGCCTTCGCGTTCGCGTTTGAGGGCTCGCGTTCGCGGAAGGCTAAGAGTTTGTGCTTCGTGTTCGCATGAGTCTACCTGCGTACGCGTATAAGGATTTGGGGTCCCGTGGAATTACTCGTCGCGTTCGCATCAGGTGCCTCGCGTTCGCGTAGGTCTGGAAACTGAGGCATCGCGTTCGCGACTAGTGTGTTGCATTCGCATAGAGTGAAATTGGGTCAATGCAAGGTTGTGTTCGCGAACGCGAGAGTTTGACCGCATTCTCGAAGAAGGAAAGTCAGGCCTGGGCAGAATGTTTTTAAGTCGTCTTGTCCGCAATTTTGGGTCTATTTTCACCCATGGTTGATCATTTTGAGAGCTTTTTGAAGGAGATTAAAGAGGGATTCAAGGGGAAACGACTTGAGGTAAGATTTTTGGACTTAAAACTTGATTCTATTGTGAAATCTACCTAGAAAAATCATGGAAACTTAAGCTAAAATGGAAGAACTAGGGCTTGGAATTTTGGACCTTAATTTGGGATTTGAAGAGTCATTTGTGGACGGGTTTTGATGTTTTTGGTATGTATGAACTCGTGGGGAGATAAGGAACCTATTGGTGAAAAATTTCTGAGTTTCGAGAAGTGGGCCCGGGGCTCGGGTTCTGCTAATTTCGGGATTTTTTTGGTATTTTTCGATTATTTTCGCTTGGGCTTTGTCCCCTTAGCATATTGTGACGTATTCGTTCTGATTTTGGACAGATTCGACGCGTGTGGAGGCCGATTCGTGGGGTAAAGGCTTCGCGAGCTAGAGATGTAGCCGATTCGAGGTGAGTAATGGTTGTAAATGATGTTCTGAGGGTTTGAAACCCCGGATTGCACATCGTAGTGCTATATTCAGTTGAGGCACACGCTTAATGACGAGCGTGGGGTCGTGCACTATTGGGGATTGTGACTTGGTCCGTCCCGATTGATGATTTTACCGCGTATTTGATTGAAATCTATTTGCTATCATCATTATTTGGGCTGAATGCCATATTTGGGCTCCGTGCCAATTATTTGAATCCTTCGGGGATTATTGTTGATGTTTCCTCACTGTTTTGACTTTATACTTGAACTCAGTCATGTTATTTCCACTGTTTTTCAAAATTCAGCCATGTTTACTCTATTTTAATACTCAAATGATATTTAAATGATGTTTTGGGCTGAGAAATACCGTTTTACTGTTGCCCGAGAGGCTTATGTGATTTTGACTGAGTAAGGCCGAGGGCCTGTGTTGTGAGGATATCTTTGGGATCGGGCTGCACGCCGCAGTGGTGATACATATCTTTGGGATCGGGCTGCACGTCGCAGCGGTGATACATATTTTTGGGATCGGGCTTCACGCCGCAACGATGATACATATCTTTGGGATCAGGCTGCACGCCCCAGTGGTGACACACTGATTTGATTATGAGGCCGAGGGCCTGAGATTGTACGCCACCAGGTGGCTTGATATTGATATGAGGACGAGAGCTTGTTTATGATGCCACGAGATGGCTTGTTATTGCGCTTGGGCCGTGAGGGGCCTGTAACGACCCGACCGGTCGTTTTGAGCTTTTGCACTTTGATCGCCACTTCTCGGACATGACTTGCCCCGTGTAATGCATTATGATTGATGTAGGTCGTTGGTTTTGGTTTTCAGGAAAATTGGAATGAGTTTGGAAGAACAGTCTCAGTTGAAAGCTTTGAATTTGAAAGGTTTGACCAAGAGTTGACTTAATTGTATATGAGTTCGGATTGGAATTTTTATGATTTGGGTAGCTTCGTTAGGTGATTTGTGACTTAGGAGGGTGATCGGAAGTGGTTTTGGAGGCCCGTTGTAGAATTAGGCTTGAATTGGCAAAGTTAGTATTTTGGCGATCTCCGGTTGATAGGTGAGATTTTGATCCGAGGGTCGGAATAGAATTCCGAGAGTTGCTGTAGCTTCGTTGTGTGATTTGGGATGTGTGTGTAAAATTTCAGGTCATTCGGAGGTGATTTGGTTTGGTTTTTGATCAAATGCGTGTTTCGGAAGTTTTTAGAAGAACTTAGGCTTGAATCCGATGTAATTTGATAGTTTTGGTGTTGTTTGAGGTGTTTTGATGATTGGAACAAGTTTGAATGAGGTTTTAGGAGGTGTTGGTGCTTTTGGTTGAGGTCCCGGGGGCCTCGGGGTGATTTCGGATGGCTAACGGGAAGATTTTGAACTTGGGAAATTTCAGAGTTTTTGCTGTTGCTGGTATTTTCGCACCTACGGCTTGGGGACCGCAGGTGCAGTGTCGCAGATGCGGGGTGAAAGTCGCAGAAGCGGAAGGCAAGGGAAATGCTGGGACCGCAGATGCGGGTAGGGAACCGCACCTGCGGAGCCGCAGATGCGGCTGTAGGACCGTAGATGCGGTCAGGCTGGACTCAAGGAATTTCGCAGATGCGGTAGGTGGTCCGCACCTGCGGAGCCGCAGATGCGGTTAGGAGACCGCAGAAGCGGTTTGGAGCCTTTAGTGAATTTTCGCAGAAGCGGATGGATGAACCGCAGAAGCTGTACCGTAGAAGCGGATTTTGGGACCGCAAATGCGGAAAGGTCTGGGCAGACCTTATTTGATATTTCATTTCGCAACTTTGGGTTATTTCACCATTTTTGCCTTCGACCTTGGAGCTTTTTGGGCGATTCTGAAGAGGGAAATCAAGGGACTTCGTTGAGGTAAGGTTTTTGAACCAAAAACATAACCCTAAGGTGTTATTACATGAATTAAGACTGAAAAACTAAGAAATCAAGGATTTAAAATGGAGGTTAGGGCTTGAACTTAAGAGAGTTAAGAATAGGGATTTGAGGGGTAAATTCAACTCCGATTCTTGTGAATTTGATATGTATGGACTCGTGGCGATATAAGGAATCCGTCAATGTGAAAATTTCTGAGTTTCGAGAAGTGGGCCCGGGGCTCGAGTTTTGCAAATTTCGGGATTTTTGATGTTTTTCGATTATTTTCGATTGGGCTTTGTTCCCTTAGCATATTGTGATGTATTCTCTCTATTTTTGGATAGATTCGACGCGCGTGGAGGCCGATTCGAGAGGCAAAGGCGTCGCGAGCTAGATGTTTAGCCGGTTCGAGGTGAGTAATGATTGTAAATGATATTATGCGGGTTTGAAACCCCGGATTTGCACATCGTAGTGCTATGTTAAGGTGACTTGCATGCCGGATAGCGAGCGTGGGGTAGAGCACTGTTGGGGATGGTGACTTAGTCCATCCCGATTAATGATTTTACCACGTATTTGATTGAAATCAATTTGCTATCATCATTATTTGGGCTGAATGCCATATTTGGGCTCCGTGCCAACTATTTGAACCTTTCGGGGATTGTTGTTGATGTTTCCTCACTGTATTGACTTTATACTTAAACTCAGTCATGTTATTTCCATTGTTTTCAAAACTCAGCCACGTTTACTCTGTTTTAATACTCAAATGATATTTAAATGATGTTTTGGGCTGAGAGATACTGTTTTACTATTGCCCGAGAGGCTTATGTGATTTTTGACTGAGTAAGGCCGAGGGCCTGTGTTGTGAGGATACTTTTGGATCGGGCTGCACGCCGCATGAGTGTTATACTGATACTGGTATGAGGCCAAGGGCCTAGATTTGATGCCACGAGATGGCTTGATATTGCGCTTGGGCCATAAGGGGCCCCTCCCGGAGTCTGCACACCCCCAGTGAGCGCCGTCGGCGATAAATGGATCGGGCTGCACGCCGCAGCGGTACTAGCACTGTTCTATGTATTTACTTTATTTCATTTGTCTGCCATTATCTGTTGTCTGTGTTACTTCACGGGTATCTACCTGATTGCCTGGCATTATCTGTTGAGTAAGTGTTGTGCCCGAGGGACAGATTTCTGTGCTTATCTGCACTAATTGTTTTGCATTCATTTGCATAACTGTTGAAAAAGTCATTTTCAAAAGAGGTTTGAACTGAGCTAAAAATGTTTTTCTAAAGATTTCACAGCTTCCCTGTACTTCTTAAAGGGTTTTACACTGCCTCTATACAACATGATGGTTTGCTTTACGTGATTTCTTACTGCTCAGTTGTTATTTACCTTTATTACTCACTGAGTTGGAGTACTCACTTTACTCCTTGCACCTCGTGTGGAGATGCAGGTATTTGTCCACCCGTCAGCGGGTTTTGGCTGATCAGAGGCAGAGTTGTAGGAGTTAGCGAGGTGGCTGCCAGCGTTCACAGCACCGTTTTTCCCTCTCTTTTGTTCATTATTCCGATTTTGTATATTTTAGACTTCGTAGTTGGATTTACACTCTAATAGATGCTCGTGACTTGTGACACCCCGGTTTGGGCTGTGTTGGGTTGTACTTCCGCTAATTAATATCATTAAATCATTTTTAAACTGCTTATGAACTGTTTAACTACTTAAAAGAGGTGTTCTGTAATGGTCTGGCTGGCCTTGTCTTCACGAGAGGCGCCATCACGACCGGAGCGGGGTTTGGGTCGTGACAGGGCCCCTCCCGGAGTCTGTACATCCCCAGTGAGCGCGGGTACCCAGTGTGATGTGAGATATAGCCCGAGGGGTTGGTATTATTCAATGTGATTGCCCGAGGGGCTGATATTGTTCTGTGTGATTGGCCGAGGGGCTGGTACTATTCTGAGATATTGCCCGAGGGGCGGATTTGTTGATATGGTGCCCGAGGGGCGAACCTTATGTGCTTATCTTTCTTATTTGCCTATCATTTACTTGCTTAATTGTGCATTTGTGCCCGAGGGGCGGATTTCTGTGCGTACTTGCACTAGTTGTTCTGCACTCATTTGCGCAACTGTTGAAAAAGTCATTTTCAAAAGAGTTTAAACTGAGCTAAGATATTTTAAAGGATTTTACAGCTTCATTGCTTTCTTACTTGATTTTGAAACTGCTTCTATACAGCATGTTGATGCTCTTTTCGTGATTTCTTATCACTCAGTCTTTATTTATGATTATTACTCACTGAGTTGGCAGTACTCATTTTACTCCCTGCACCTTGTGTGCAGATAGGGCTGTCAAATTTGGCCCAAGCCCAAATGACCCGCCCAACCCGCCCAAGGTTGGGTTGGTTATTGACCCGCCCATTTATTGAACTTAGCCCATCTTGACCCAACCCATCTCAACCCATTTAAAGTTGGGCTAATTTTTAGCCCAAATTGATCCATGAGTAAGTTTGTCAAAATATCTTAGAAATAATTTAATTTTTTTGTTTAATATTTTAAATATGACCATAACAAAAGCAAAAAAGCCTTATTTAGTAATTATACAATTTATAAGAAAATAATACATATTAATTAAAGTTTAATAAGAGTTGGGCGGGTTGGGTTATGACCCGAATTTTAACCCATCTTGACCCAACCCATCTTAGCCCAATTAACTTTTGGGCGGGTCATTTGATCCGCCCAATTATTGACTCAACCCATTTTGACCCGCCCAAAATTGACCCAAGCCGCCCATTTGACACCCCTATGTGCAGATTCACGTATTTTCTAAGCTTGGCGGCAGTTGTAAGTGGAGTTAGCAAGGTAGCTTCCGGCGTTCGCAGCACTGCTTTCTCTCTCGTCATTCTATTAGACTGTACTGAGTACATTTCAGATTTGTCAGTTGTATTTAGACTTAGTAGACGCTCATGACTAGTGACACCCCGGTATCGGGCTGTGTTTGGGTTGTACTTCCACATTATTATGATATTATCCGCTGTTTAGTATTATTAAACAGCGGACTTACTCCAATTTCCGGAATTCCATTCCGACTCCGATATCAAGATTTCCACTGCCGACCGAAAAACGCCAAATTTCCAATTTCGCCAATTCAAGCCTAAATCCACCACGGACCTCCAAATTACATTTCGAACGCGCTCTTAAGTCCAAAATCACCTAACGGAGCTAATAGAGTCATTAAATTCAAATCCGATGTCAAATACTAAAAGGTCAAAACTTGGTCCAATCTTTCAAATTTAGAGCTTCAAGCTGAGAATCTTTCTCCCATATCTGTTCCGATTAACCTGAAAACCAAAACCGGCGATTTACATTAGTCATAATACATCATACGGGGCTAGTCATGCTCGAGAACTGACGAGCGAAGTGAAAGTGCTCAAAACGACTTGTCGGGTCGTTATAGTTATAATATCATAATAAGAAAAGTACATAATGTAACTCATACAGGACTATCAACGATACCCAATTCATTTAAATCGGAAAAAATAATCTAGAAGTTAGAAATCAAAAGTTTAATCAAAGAATTAAATACAAGTGCGAAAAAATAACTATTACCTCTCGATAAACAGTCTTTTCAATTGGAAAGGCTCCATATAGCGATTATAATTAGAAGTAAACGTTATTCATAATTAGAGACTTTTGTGTTCTTAGTTAAATGTCGTTCACAAATAATGCCATATTATTACTATTAAGGAAAAAGGAAAAAGGTAAAAATTAATTACACACCTGAACTTTCCTTACAAAAATCAAACTCTCCCTCAACTTTGAAAAATAAATATTCTCCCTCCCATATCTCAAAGCATATTTTACCCTTTTTATTATCAATATTTATCTCTCGTTTTTGTTCTTTTAAATTATCATGATACTATTTCTCATTTTTAAATTTTTATCATAGACTTATCTATAAAATAAATAAATTTAATACATAAAATAAAAAATTTAATATATTAATCAAGCATATAAGTTAATAATCGTGAATAATTAAAGAAACGATCAAGTAGAATAAAAAATTAAACTAAAAAATAATTTATTTGTATAAATAATTTTATTAATAAGAGTCAAAACTTAATAAAAAGAAACAGAAATTATTTCTTTGAAAAGAGATATTACACCACCTTGTGGTTCATCACATATATTTTAACCATCTACTGATTTTTAGTGTATTTTTGTACATCCTTATCCTATTTCATTAACACATAACAACTTTTTAAGTTTTCTAAAATTGCCACAAAAAAATGAACCATTTTCTAACGCTGTCTTATTCTCTCACATATACTATTCCTTTATTCATTTATTTATTTTTGCGGCAGGATAGAAATATTCACCTTTTCCTTTTGCAAAAATTACCAAAGTAAAAGCTAACAAATACCCAACAACCATTAAAACCAGAAATGGTAAGACAATTGTTGTGCCTTTTGACGGAAGAACCGATCTTGTAAATCGACAAAATCATGGGTAAGAAAGTTTTTAACTTTCTAATCATTCATATGACACAACAACACACATAAGCACATTATTGCGTTTGTTTATGCATTTATCGGTACTCCTACTTTTTGTGAGGTAATTCATTAATGATTACCCATATCATTGGCAGATAATTAGTACTTTCCACTCAAAAAGGATACTTAACGTAACAATTTAAAGGAAAAAAGGAAAAGCAGAGACAATATACAAGTACAAATTTTTATATTTAAAGAAGGAAAATATAAAAGAAAAAGCTTTTTATATCTGTGAAATAAAGGCATTAACATTGGATTCTACACTTGGCTGTAAATGTTTGTTTCCCACTTAGGGAATGACATTGACAATATGAATATCTAAAAAGTAAAACTAACATACTAATAATCATAAAAATCAAATTTTTAATTGGAAAAAAAAAAAGAGAGGTAAGAAATACAAAGGAAGGGGTAATAAGAATAAATTGCATATTTGTTAGTCTTAGATCTATCTTCGAGTGCATCTACCGGCACAAAAGAAAAGAAGACGAAAATCTAAAATATTACAACCCATAAGCAAAATGTTAAAAAGAAGTGGAAAATTCAAAGTAACTACAATCCAAGTAATCACAAATTGAGAACTACCTCTCCGTTAACAAAACAAAAAACTTGAAATATAAAGTCAGCCAATTGATAGGGTGTCAGAGGTTGACGTTGAGGTAATAAAGCTGTTGCAATGGCCTTGTTGGACCAATTTTCTTTTTTCACACACGTAACTTTTGATTCCGTCACTCTCTACTGTAAATTTCAATTTAGTAATGTTTCGCATACACACAAAGCAACTCAGTAAGAAAACTCAAGCATCAAAAAATAAAAATTAGAGAGGAGAGTAAAAAAAAACCAAAAAATAGCAACGGAGGAGAACTTATTAGTTCATCAACAAAAATAAAACTGAAGTGTGATGATGAGTTGATGTTGAGTGACTAAAAAAAGGAAGAAAAAATGCAATTTATAATAAATTAAACAAATAAGGGTTACGGATTTCAAAAGTCTCAAACCAATATGAAATTTATAACAAATTAAATAATTAAGGATTATGAACTTGAAAAGTCCCGATAAATAAAGAGATGTGAGTTATGGATATAAATTATTTAAATTAAGATAAATGGTTGAAATGAAAGGAACAAGCCAAAAAAATGAAAAAAATAAATAAATAGGATACCTACAATATAAGAGATGCCACATCATCTTGCCATATCCTTCCTTTATATATAGATATATGGATTCTTGCCGAGATTTGCTCCAGAGCAACCCTTAGTTTTCCACCTCCTCTCCAATCATTCACATATATATTTCTCAATTGAACTAATCCGTAATTCCATAATGTTTCTGAATTCTCGTTTGGAGAGAACAAATCGTACTATAATACATTAATACCTTAAAATACTATAGGTATTATAAAATAACGACTGTAAAGTAAATAAACTAAAGACAAGTATAGAGAGAGATTATTATAGGTGTTATAAAATAACGACTGTAAAGTAAATAAACTGAAGACAAGTATAGAGAGAGTGATATATTATTCAACTTTCAAACTGATGTACATAATGAACTGAAATCTCCTCTATTTAAAGAAGAAAGGAAGCTGCTGTGTAAGTTGCTACTGCAAGCTGCTGTGTAAGCTGCTTGTAAGCTACTACTGCAAGCTGCTGTGTAAGCTGCTATGCAAGCTGCTTGTAAGCTGCTACTACAAGCTGCTGTGTAAGCTGCTTGTAAGCTGCTACTGCAAGCTGCTTGTAAGCTGCTATTGTACCAGATATAGATAATCTTCTAACGGGGGTAATATTATCCATAACGGAGTACTAAATCAACATCCATAATATAATATATATTTATAACACTCCCCCTTGAATGTTCATTAAAAGATAATGTGCCTCATTAAAACCTTACTAGGAAACACCTCGTGGGAAAAAAATCCTAGTGAAGAAAAAAGAGTACACATATTTAGTAATACGCATTTCTAGGTGCCTCATTAAAAACCTCATAAGGAAAACTCCGTGGGAAAAATCCTTAGTAAGGAAAAAAAGAGTGCATCGCGTATTTTACTCCCCCTGATGAAAACTTTGTTTCAAATATTTGAGTCTCCGCATTCCAATTATACACCATCATCTCAAAAGTTGAAGTTGGCAAAGATTTAGTGAATAAATCTGCCAGATTGTCACTTGAACGGATTTGTTGCACATCAATGTCACCATTTTTCTAAAGATCGTGTGTGCAGAATAATTTTGGTGAAATGTGATTCGTTCAATCTCCTTTTATAAATTCTCCCTTCAATTGGGCTATGCATGCAACATTGTCTTCGTATAAAATTGTGAGTCTTTTCTCACATTCCAAACCATATTTTTCTCGAATAAAATAAATTATTGATCTCAACCATACGCATTCCCTACTTGCTTCATGAATAGGTATTATCTCAGCATGATTTGAAGAAGTAGCAACAATAGATTGCTTTGTGGAGCGCCATGATATGAAAGTACTTCCACATGTAAACACGTACTAGGTTTGAGATCTAGCTTTATGGGGATCAGATAAACAACCTACATCAGTATAACCAACAAGATCTGCACCATCTTTGTTAGCATAAAACAAACCCATATCAAGAGTTCCCTTTAAATATCGCAATATATGCTTAATCCCGTTCCTATGTCTCCATGTAGGAGAAGAACTATATCTTACTAGTAAATTAACAGAAAATACTATGTCAGGACTTGTAGCATTAGCAAGATACATTAGTGCACCAATTGCACTGAGATAGGGTACTTCGGGACCAAGGAGTTCCTCATCTTCTTCTGGAGGTCGAAACAAATCCTTATTCACTTCAAGTGATCGAACAACCATTGGTGTACTCAATGGGTGCGCTTTGTCCATGTATAAGCGTTTTAAGACCCTTTCCGTATAGGCAGATTGATGGATAAATATCCTGTCTGCTAAATGTTCAATTTGCAGACCAAGACAAAGTTTTGTCATTCCAAGATCTTTCATCTCAAATTCTTTCTGAAGATATTCAATTGCCTTTTGGATCTCTTCTGGAGTTCCAACAAGATTTATGTCATCAACATAAACAGCAAGTATAACAAATTCTGAAGCCATTTTCTTTATAAAAATACATGGATAAATAACATCATTTATGTAACCCTCTTTCAGCAAATATTCACTGAGGCAATTATACCAAATGCGCCCATATTGCTTTAAACCGTACAAAGATCTTTGTAATCTGATTGAGTACATTTCCTGAGATTTTGAATATGCTTCGGGAATGTTAAATCCTTCAGAGATTTTCATGTAAATTTCATTATCAAGTGACCCGTACAGATAAGTTGTAACCACATCCATTAGATGTATTTCAAGCCTTTCACGTAAAGCTAAACTGATGAGATATATCGAAATGTTATGGTATCCATAACAGGTGAATATGTTTCTTCATAATCGACTCCAGCTCGTTGTGAGAATCCGTGTGCGACAAGGCGAGCCTTGTATCACTCGACTTTATTTTTATCATTCCTTTTTCGCACAAAAACCCATTTATGACCAGCTGGCTTTATACCAGCAGGTGTTTGGACTACTGGTCCAAAGACCTCTCTTTTAGCGAGTGACTTCAATTCCGATTGAATTGCCTCTTGCCATTTTGGCCTATCAGATCTTTGTCGACATTCTTCGACATATCGGGGTTCAAGATCCTCACTATCTTGCATAATATTTAGTGAATATTATATGAAAAAATATTATCCACCACTATTTCAGATCGACTTAAATCAATCCCATCACCAGTAGAACTTATTAAAAGTTCCCCACTCACTTGAATCTCGGGTTCATTGATTTCTTCAGGAATCTCAGAACTAATCAGATCTTGGGTCTCTTCATGAGATCCCTTCGTAGTATTATTTTGATCATTTGTCGATTTTCTTTTTCTAGGATTTCGATCCTTAGAACCCAAAGGCCTACCACGCTTCAGGCGTGCTTTGGGTCACTAGCTCTCATGCTAGTAGATGGTCCTGCTGGGACATCAACGGATAGGCACATTCTATGCAGGAATATGTGACTTAGTTATCCTTTTCAAATCAGTAAATGCATTTGGCATTTGATTTGCTATTTTCTGTAAATGAATGATCTTCTGGACCTCCTAATTAGATATAGGGGTACGTGGGTCAAAGTGAGATAATGATGAAACTTTCCACACAATTTCTCTTTTAATTTCCTTTTTCTCTCCCCCTAATTGTGGGAAATATGTTTCATCAAATCTATAATCTGCAAATCGAGCAGTAAACAAATCTCCCGTCAATGGTTCAAGATAGCGAATAATAGAGGGTGATTCAAACCCAATATATATTCCCAACCTTCTCTGTGGGCCCATCTTACTGCGCTGTGGTGGTGCTATTGGCACATATACAGCGCATCCAAAAATTCGTAGATGGGCAATATTTGGTTCATGACCAAAAACTAATTGTAACAGAGAATATTTATTATAATGTGTCGGTCTGAGACGAATAAGTGATGCTGCATGCAAGATAGCATGACCCCAAACAGTAGTGGGTAATTTTGTTTTCATAAGTAGTGGTCTTGCTATCAATTGCAGGCGTTTAATAAATGACTCTGCAAGACCATTTTGAGTATGAACATAAACTAAAGGATGTTTAACTTTTATCCCAATTGATAGACAATAATCAGCAAAAGCTTGAGATGAGAATTCTCCAACATTATCAAGGCGAATAGCCTTATAGGATAATCTAGGAATTGTGCCCTTAATCGAATTATTTGGGCTAATAGCTTTGCAAACGCCAGGTTGCGAGATGATAGTAGGGATACGTGAGACCATCTTGAAGATGCATCTATTAGGACCATATAATATCTAAACCACCCACTTGGTGGGTGAATAGGTCCACATATATCCTCATGTATACGCTCCAAAAGGGCAGGGGATTCAATGCCAACCTTCATTGGTGATGGTCTAGTGATCATTTTGCCTTGATAACAAGCATCACAAGAAAATTCGTCATTGGTAAGAATCTTCAGGTTCTTTAGTGGATGCCCACTCGAATTTTCAATAATTCATTTCATCATTATTAATCCAGGATGGACCAAACGGCCATGCCAAAGCACAAAAGTATTTGAATCGGTAAACTTCTGTTTATGATAGAGTGTGCTCAACTGTACTGATCTTTGAATAGTATAAGCTAGAAGATAAAGTTGGTAATTTTTCTACAATGCATTTCTGGCCAGAAATATTCTTTGTAATACAAAGATATTCCACATTCATTTCATCTATTGTCACAACATGATACCCATTTCGGCGGATATCTATAAAACTCAACAAGTTTCTTTGGGCCTTGAAGGAGAACAATGCATTGTCTATAATAAGTTTTGTTCCCTTAGAGAGAAATATAATGGCTCTTCCGGCGTCTTCAATCAAACTTATATTACCAAAAATTGTTGAAACACTTGCTTTTCCCTTATGCAAATAAGAAAAGTATTTCTGATTCTTGAATATGGCATGAGTTGTTCCACTATCAATTACACAAATATCTTCATGATTGGTCTTTGATCCAAACATAATTTATTCTCTTATACTTTTAAAGTATTTGCCCTGGATGGCAGAGTCTCGTGCTGATAACGTGTTATAAAATAACGACTGTAAAGTAAATAAACTGAAGACAAGTTTTAAACTGATGTACATAATGAACTGAAATCTCCTCTATTTATAAAAGAAAGGAAGCTGCTATGTAAGCTGCTACTGCAAGCTGCTGTGTAAGCTGCTACTGCAAGCTACTGTGTAAGCTGCTACTGTACCAGATATAGATAATCTTCTACCGGGGATAATATTATCCATAACGAAATACTAAATGAACATCCATAATATAATATATACTTATAACCATAGGAACGATTCAAACATGTTTTTTTTAGTTTTTGTAATGTCTAGCTAAGGCATCATGTTATTTATATGTTTGTAAAATCAGTTCTCCTTCTTTTCATCTACTTTCATCTCTCCTTTTTTGGTTTATATAAGTTGATGGTTCTACAGCTGGATATTTGTATTTGAGAAAATGTCAGATTAGTAATCATACTTACAAAGTCAATAATAATTTAAGGAGGATGACGGTCAAAATTAATGAGTATGGTTATGATTCACTGAAAACACAAATGAAGCAACATATAACATTTGAGGAAGATTAGATGTGATTTGGACTAGCTCGGAGTCAAAATTCTTAATTGAAATACAGTTTAAAAATTTCTCTACGACACATGTATCTAACATGGGGTGAAATTCAAGATAGCAGATTTACAAGCGGGAATTGAAAAATAGTTACAGTTTCAAAAATAATAGAAATTTAACCACTTTTCATGTAAAGATAAATCTGAAAGAAAACACTGTTCAAAATTCGGAAAATATTCCAGCATAATATACTGGACTTCCAGCATAATATACTGGAGTTTCAGCAAAATATACTCGTCCAACATAATATGCTTGAAGTTCATACACATGTGCTCCAATCTCCAGTATACTATGCTGGAACTTTTCGTGTGTTGGAGTTCCAGCATAATATGCTGGAAGTTCATACACAGGGGCACCAATCTCCAGTATATTATGCTGGAACTTTCTGTGTTGCAGCAAAATAGTGGCTATTTATCAATGACTTTGCAAACGCTGGCTATTTTTCAACTACCAGTCCGAAAACCGACTAGCCCGTGCTATTTTTACTCTAACATGTATCTCACACGCAGATATACATAAATATACAAAGGATACATATAGAATACACATTTGATAAATATGGAATACACAAAAGGTATGGGGATACACATCTCATCTTTTTCCTGTTCATCGTTTACATCGAATTAGCTCAAATTTCAATCCAAACCACCTCAAATATCCATCAAATCATCCCAAATTTTAGATTCAAACTCCTTGAGATGTGCCCAATCAATTCCAACAACACCCACTCAAAACAAAATCAAATTTCGAAAACTAAAATTTTCAAATTCATGCTTAAACGATCTTCAATGGCTTTCAATGGATTTTTAGCACGTCTTCTTCACTTTTCAAGTAACCAAACAATCAAATAAAAATAAATAGAATTCAAGGAGATATATATATATGCTTTGTACATATATGATTCATGCATACTATAAGGCCTTCACATAATTATACTTTTCTAAGCAGGGGCGAAAATATAGACTAAAATATGATACACGTAAACCTATGATCTCTCCACTAAATTAGATATATTATGTACATGTTTTCTAGAAACATAGATCAATTCTCACTTACTACATTCTTTTTTCCTTTCTTTAGGCATGACATTCTAAGCACCTTCTAAACAAAGGAACTTTTCATTTTTTCTTTGGCTGGGCTTGCAAAATGGACTCACCGAAAAACAAAAGTACTAAGACGAAGAAAAGGAACAAATTTGTTGACAAATCGTCATCATTGAAGTCTATATATCTTGATAATTGTATTATAACTTGCTTTACTACTGCCTCATACGGGTTTAATAGTTCTAATACGAAGATTTCACAAATTCTTCTACTCCAAGATTTTAAATAACTTTGTTTGATTACTCGAACTTTTCATTGATATATATAGAGACAACAATAAATTTTAAACAATTATATTTATAATTTCATATTTTAGATATACAAAGAAGGAAAATAAAATTTTAATATACATTTTGATATACGCAAAGAAGTAAAATAAAGTTGTAATATATATTTTGGTATACACATTATTGTTGTGATATACACTTATTGACTACATGGTGCCAATATCTATAACTAAGGACTTTTTTATGTTAATTATGTAGGTACATTGTCATACCGTGCCAAAATCCCTTTAACTTGTGTTACTGGGCTCACCTTGATTGGGCTGGGCCTGCTTGGTTCTAGGACCTGACCCAATAGACATGAATAATAGAGTGATTTGTAATAGGATCTCTTAATGACATTGTTCATGTTTTGACCATGTTTTAAATAGTTCTGAATAAATTGCTTTGCGGCCAGAACTAGGCAGCAAAATCCTAGCAAGTTACTAGAATTTCTGATTGATGGGCAAAACTTGCCTTATTACAAGTCCTGGTGATCCGTCAACTGTCTTAACTGATAGTAGTTATCTAATAATTCATATACGTCTTAAGTGATAGTTAAATTTTAAATTACATGACATTTACTTCTTCATGTTAAATTCGTCAACCATAAGATGACTTTAAGCAAAAAACCAATTTGTATTTCATTGAGGTAATACATCTTGATTCGATCATAAAACCAAGAACAGTGAGAACCACATTTATGCGGCACAAGGAATATATTCTTCTGCCACACTTCTCTTCAAGAGTTGCAACAACAAAGTTGCAAGAATTGCAACATTGCTAAAACACTGCCCAAGAACAGCCTTTACTACAACACTGCCCAAAACACACATTTAATGTAGCAGAAGGAGCGTATTCTTCATTGGTATTCAACAGTTATAACATCAAAGTTGCAGCATTTGCAACAATGCAACATTGCTACCACTGGCCAATCAGGATAACAATAGCTCATATCCTACAATTTGTGACCAGAAGAATGCCAGCCTTATGTTTTCTCATTTTTGTTTGGGTACAAAAAGTAAGGTTATGTACTGGCACATAACAGTGAAAACCACTTTTCTTGTAGCATGATTACTATCTACCCATCAAAGTTTTCTTTCCTTTATTTTGGAGAAAAGATTATGTTTACTGTCATGTTGTTAACTTTAGACAGACAAAACCAACAGAAACCAAATACTAACAAACATCTTATTATCATCTTCAAGTGAACTGCAGCATCAGCATGAGAAGGCAAACAAACCATACTGATTGATCAGACAAGCAGTGTAGAAATATCATCAATAGCAAGCTATTCTATAAAACATTTAATACCATGCCTCAGCAAAATTATCCAACTGAAAAGAAAACTGACACCAACTGTGGGCACTGAGAAGCTTCTCAGAGTAACCTAAGGTAAATTGGACATGCAATTTCCTCCCACTTACCTGTTTCTTGTCTTGAACCACCAAAGTTACAAATGTAAAAAGAACAGAAGCTTGTATTGAAAACAAAAGAAGATCCCTTCACTGCGTAACTCCAAGCCACTTTGTGAAAACATCGAACTCTGTGTAGTCGGAATCTGAAATCATAGTCTTGTACCAAGCTGAGCTTGCAGACCTGATAGCAGATGCCTCCTCCTGTGATAAATAAAGAGAGTAGAGTTAGTAATACAGTACAACTACTCTCACGTATAAGATAATCAGAAATAAATGCATACAAGTTTGTCCACTTAATCTTTTTTGTCTTCTGAACACAACAATTATGAAAGAGTCAGGATCTTTTTTATCATCATTGAAGACATTTTCACCTACGGTGAAATAACTAAAGTGAGAGAGTTCCTAACATTAATCCTGTTTTTATCAAAAAAACACAATGTCACATCTCAGGATAAGACCAAAACATATCCCTACTGTTATCATATTAATCAGGACACCATTTCTCATCACTACAACTTAAGAACTTCTTGCAAACTGAACCATCCCACTGTACTTCACAACCACTCCCTCAGTTTCACTTTATGTGACAATTACCATTTGGAGGGCCAAAGAAGATTCTTTGACCACATTTTTTATAAATACTTTCTAAATATTTTTAATCACTAACTATTTGGAACTTAGAGTACCTTTTAAGTAGTTTCTAAATATGTAGATTTTATTTCAAAATTGGAAATTCTATGTCCAAATTCACACCAAAAATTAGTCAGCTTGACTCTTGTACTCCAAACTAGGTCACATAAAGTGGAACTGAGGGAGCAACTCATTTCCTGAAGTTAATTGCTTCACTAGTGGTTACCAGACATAATTTAGTTTCTATTTGTCATATAAAATCTGAGGGAGGGAAAAGGATTGGATTTTAATGGCATCACAAAACACTCAACATAAGTAGATTATATAGAAGCAGTCAAACCAACCATCAACTATAGCAGGTGTCAAAAGCATCATTATTTCTATCACACCACTTTAGGTTAAGAAAATTAAGATTGCAAGCAGTAAGGAGATAACAAATATCAGACTCTATCCCAATAAATGAACCCCAATCATGCGGCAAAATACAGACACGTTTTTACCTTTCTTCGCGTATGACTAGACTTTCGCGTATGACTAGACTTTCTTTACTATTTACTAGCTAACCATGCGTTAAAAGCAATCATTTTCTTCTACTATCACGAAAACATTTATCAGGTAAATCTAAGATTAGAACTACACAGATCTTGAAGAATATACCTTAGTAACTTGATGTCTCTTCTTGTCAAGTTTCTCCTTCTTAGCCTTAACCCTTTGGGCCTCAGCCAAAAGGGACATTCTCCTAGCAGTTTTCGCATACGGATTAAGCTTCAGCAACACATTCAGATTCTTCAATGGATTCTTCTTCAATGTGGCCCTCTTCACATCCTTCTTAATAGGCCTCACAACAGACTGCACCTCATCAGAATTAATTATCCTAGCAATATCGGCATTCGCCATTTTCGCCCTAGGCAACACGTATCCCTTCTTCTTCTCAGACGGCTTGTCAAACGAACCATAAATCTCATCCAATTTCTCATAGGCCGATTTAGTCCACACAACAAACCTTCCTAAATGACCTCCAGGAGCAAGCTTTAGTAAATTCAATCGTTCCACATGGCAAATTTCAACACCAGGAATGTTACGAAATGCTTTTACTAACTTAGCCCCTTCAGTACCATACACAATGAGTGGTCCTTTACGAGAAATGTACCTACGGTTACGCATTTTACCCTTGCCGGGGCGAATAGCGTGACTGTCCTTAGCTTTTTCAGCATCAGGATAAGCGCCGATTTGTTTTAAAGCTTTGATAGCATTAGAAGTTTTTTCAATGCTCTCAACTGAATCTGAAACAACGAGAGGGAGCTCAGGAACTGACTCGATACGATGCCCACGCGCAAGGACTAGCGAGGGTACTGCAGACGCAGCAATAGCTGAAGCAACGGCGTAACGCTTTTGGTTAACGGGGATCTTTCGGTGCCAACGGCGCCAGATTTTGGTCGGAGCGAACATACGACCGCCACGACACATGTTACCGAAAGCAGCTTGACCAGCACGATGGGTTCCACCACCGGAAACACGTGGGATACGTGAAACGGCACGACCGGTACCCCATGACTCGGCAGAGGTTTGGTGACCGGCTTTTTTGGAGACGGCGTAAGGTTGTCGGGAGTTTTTGGAGATGTTGGCGTGGACGTAAGTGACAACGTCGGGACGGATCGGAGCTTTCATCACGGCAGGGAGAGGAACGGCACCACCGTCAGTGGCCATGTCATTTTCGAATGATTGAACGGTGGTGGTTGGAATGGCGGCTGCGGTGGCCATTGGTGATTTTGGGGGTTGAGGGGAAGAGGAGAAGATGCTAGGGTTTGTGGAAAGGAGTAGAGCAGAGTGAAGTTTTGAAGGAGCTAAGTTTTAAGGAGTAGGGTTGGAAATGGGCCAATTAGCCTTCCACGAGCAGAACACATAGCGTTATTGGGCTTAAGCCCATTATTTCTTCTTCACTATACACACATGTATAAGGAGTAGTAGGAAAGATTCAATTACAACAGACAACAGTAGTATAAGTGTAACATGATATGTGTCTTTTAGCATGCTATTTTATAATGTAATTATAGTTAATTAATATGTAGTTTTATCTCATTTGTTACTTAAGCATGGTAAAGTATATTTTTAGTGTAAACAATGGAAGTGAAAAGAAAATACACAAATGTACAATTTTTTTAGGGAAAACAACACAATATAACGGCTCTATAAAATAATAGACAATAAATGTATATTTTTGATATATTAATATATAATATACATATGAAATACATATTTTATATATGATCAGTGTCTGGTTTTTAATGAGAATGAGACTAATGGATGCTATTACCAGCCAAATAACTTGCCTTATTTTTACCAGACGCGTGATTTTGGATTGAAGACCAACTCTTGTGAATTTAGGATTATCTTAGTTCTCTTCTTAGACCTCCATTTGGATTAGTCTTAGTTAAGTATTCTTGTATGAGCTTTTTTCCTTTACTCCTTGGATTATCTTATGTAATTGAATGTTAATTTATTTTTTCGAGTTAATATAGGTACTAGGGGCTTATGAATTACAGTAAGAACTTAAATTGATCCTTCCTTATTGATTATCTTTGATTAGTGTTTATTATTGGCAGTTCATAGCAAAGTTTTTGTTATTTCCGCTATCCTTTGTTGCTTTCTATGCCAATTTCGTGGTGCTCTTGAAAGGGAAGGTGAAAATTCCTACAGAAAACCTTATAGGACACCTTTCTGGCTGGAAAACTAACATGTTAGCTGCTAGCTTTTCCTTTTCCGATTTAACTATTCAATATCTGAAGCTCACATACTCATAAATTTCGCGCTATATACTCTTTTGTACTTCATTTTTAAGGGGAAGCATTAGACACCAGGTGAGAGATATTCAGATCGAGAAACCAAACAAGACTATGCACACACAATGCATCAATTATTCTTGCTGCACAACGTCCACAGAGAATCTGATGGACACAAAGCAAGTATATTAAGTATTACTAGCAGTTTAAACAGACTAGGACGAACCGCTATTTAACTTTAATCTGCAACAAGATTACAACTAAAACAAGGCCTGAGTGTATGTCCTAAATGCATACTTCAACAGGCAATGAGGTACAAGAACTTTTTCCTCATTATTATTGCTCTAAAATCTACAAGTTTTACAACACCTCCAAATATTAAGCTGCACAAAATTGAGGGAATATACATCTCAAGGGAAAAAACACATGCTATCAAGACTTGGGCACGCTTCTCACTAGGAGAAGCTCAACTTCTAACAGGAACATTCTCCGCAACCACTGAGCATCAAGGAGAAAGCAGAGGAAGATGCTCTTAAATCTTATCCATGCCACGACTCTGAGACTTTCTGGGGATGAACATTGTTTTCCAGCTCTGACAAATCAAGAGCGCAAAGACTCGCCGTTGTTGGAGAAAGTCTAGCTGATAGATATACTGATAGAGGAGGATTAATTCTCTTAGCATAACAGGAATAAAAAGAAACTTCTGAAAAATGAGGCTGGAAAAAGATACTAACTGTAACAATTATAGTTTCTATCATATTGTCTGACACGATAGATCAGTGTGGTTCTTGACAGCACCACCAGCAGGAAGACCCACAACCTTTGTACTGAGATCATATGTTGACAATACATTTTTCTGCACAAAAGATGGCAAGAGAAGGAGCGTGTTATGAAGGATTTATAAGGTAGAAAATGTAAATGGTGTAAACTACACAATTCATCCAGAACAAAGGTCCATGACTGCACTGCGCCAGTCATGTTAACGTAATCACAAACTTGAAATAACTTCTGTGAGGAACCTCTAGAAAAAAGTTAGGGACCAAATCAGTTTTCTACGGCTCCTGGTACTTCAGCCTAAAGATGCCGATTGAGGAGATGAAAAGAGGTATACCCTTAAGACTAACTAGATTGCAAACTCCAACAAATTTGTGAACCATTTATAATCTCGTGGACCTCGGATTTCAAGGCCACTGGTTCTCCTTGAATAACATAAAGAAAAGGCTGGTGAATAAGCAAGGAGGAGTCAACACAGCCTGTCACACTAATGCAGGCTGAGGTACACTGAAGTCATTATTACCCATCTTTCTATAGTGATCTTTCATCACCAATCTCTCTTGTTGACATCAAGTTGAAAACAATATCCTTTTGAGCCTTTTCTCTTTTGAAGTATGTGGACAGAGCATGCTGATTTTCAAAACATAGATTATAGAGAGGTGCATGGAATTTGTCCTCAATTTCGATTTGAGTGAGGATTAGTATAAACCAAACATACTAAGAGTTCAATATAGTTTCTCTGGTAGTACGTCCAAAAAGAAAAGCAGAATTCTTACTAAGCTTACTATACCCTGAACCTATCGTCAAAAGCATCATGACTTCCTTGAGAGTTGACGAAGAAAAGGATTGAGGAATATCTCCAGTAGGAGATTTTCTGGAATAGATGGAATATATTTCTTGAAGTTATTCCAAATGCACCATGGTACAACATTTCTTTTTAAATGAAGCACATTCTTTCATTGATACAGAAGGGGAGGAGGAGGCAATGGGGAAAAGGGGAAGGGTCTGCTGCTTCTACAGTTTGAACCCTCCATCTACATCTTGGAGCCAAGCATTTTCACCAAGTGAGCTGGCTCTCAACCCCAATATCATAGCATAGGAATGTTTCAGCTACAAGATCAAACTATTGTTGGAGATATAATCTATACTATATTAAAAGCACGAAGGCCCTTAGCGAAATGTCGTTCGCCTTTTTTATCCTTTAAAGTTTGATTTAACACTAGACAAAATAGTCATTTTACTATTTTCCTAATATTCAAGCATAGATATTTAATTATTTTCCTAATATTTAGGACTTCAGTCAACTAAATTTAACATATTATATTCTTCCTTATTTAAACTATATAATATCACAAATTTGTAAAAGAAAAAAAAACTAACAATCAATTCGTCTTAGTTTTAGGAGTAGATTTCGTCTCTCTCAGCTAAATTTGTGACTTAATTTGTCATCATGATTCCAAATAATTGGATAGCGATGTTACGGTGAGTAATTCAATGATTTTATTATCTGAAGTTAAGTGTTTTTGTTAATATAATATTTGATAGTTGTGCATTTGCTAAGATGATTAAATTTTGAGTCCATAATTAAGTTTGTATTATATGAAACTATAATATATTTTCATATTATATTTTAAATATCTTCTACTAAAACAATATATTTTTCTTCATAAGTTTTTTTGTATAATATTTAAAAATTACAATCAACACTTAGAACAAATAACAGAGAAAATATCTATATCTAACAATATAAAAGAGAAAAAGAGAGAAAGATGACAGATATAATACTTATAGTCTCGCGAACAAAGATTCGAAACTAAAATATTCATTAATATCTTATCCTTAAAAATAGAATTCTTACTAGATAAAATTATAATTACGTAAACACTTAAAATTTGGGATGGACTAATATTAAGAATTTGAATCAACATAAATAAATAATTTTCTTTAATATTAAAAATAAATAATTAAGTATCTGAATGTGACGACCCGGCCCGTCGTCACGTGAGTTACCGCCCCGTTTCCCCATATTATGTTTCTCTACGTTTCAGTATCGGTATTTGAGGTGATCGGGTAGAATTGGATTTGTTTTAGTTGGAAATGAGGCACTTAGCCTCTTAGAAGGAAGCTTGTTTTGGAAAAAGTCAACCGGAAGTTGACTATATAGTTAGAGGGCTCGGATGTGAATTCCAGTGATTTGGTTAGCTTCGGGGGATGATTTGTGACTTGGAAGTGCGATCGGAATTGATTTTTTCCCTAATATTCAGTATCTTGAGATCAACTAAAGTTTTATTTATTAAATTTATCCTCTTTATTTGAACTAAGGCCTTATATTTAGGATTTTGATATCAATTAAAACTTATACAAAATCAATTAAACTTTTATCTTATACAAATTATTTATACCTATATCTATCCACATATTATATACTATATTAAAAACACGAACTCCCTTAGTGGAATGTTGTTCGCTTCTTTACACTTTAGAAAATGATGTCATATTGGATAAAAGTGTAATTATTTTTTTCTAATATTTAAGTGAAATACATTAAAAATTTGGTATTAAATATTTTCTTATTTGAACTATATAGAAACTCCTAATATTTAAGTTATATAAATTTATTTCTTAAATTTCTGAACACTAAAAATTACTATTCTAAACTACCATAAGCACATTAGGATGAGTAAGAAAATATCTTTAAATAAACGGAATGCTTACATTTAAAAATAATAATAGTTAACAGTAATAATATATAACATACTTTAATTTTTTTATTTACATATTGAAATATATGGCCATATTAAATCACAAACCCAATTACAATATTTGACAAGTGAAGCATAGATAAGATACTTAGATTTATATATTTAAATTAGTAGTAAATTGTACTCTAATTTATAAGATCGTTTAAATTATAACTTTCTACATATTTTTTTAAAACTATGCTTATTAAGTAATATAGGAAGTCAAATAATATTATTCATATGATTTTTTAAAATTTATTCCCATCGATAAGGATTCACACGCAACGCGCGTACTCTAAAATTATCCCCTCTAGGCATGAAGACCCTTAACGAAATGTCGTTCACCTTTTCTGTCCTTTAAAATTAGAGTTCACACTGAACAAAATTGTCATTTTATATTTTTACTAGGACTTTGAAATCAACTAAAATTTTAGCTATTAAATCTTTACTTATTTAAAATATATAAGAATTGCTAAAATTTAGGATCGTTAAATTTTTTACCTTACAAACAAAGATAGATATAGAAGTTATCGCCCTAGAAAAACTTTATTCTTTATAGACATCATAAAACCTAAAATTATCCTAAGAAACAAAAAAAAAGAAAAAGAAATTCAAGTTATGGTCGAACTAATTATTTGGAGTTCATAATGCTTTAATAGACATTCTAGAAAAACAATACTTCTAAAGGGTTTGATAAAACAATAATTCTTATTTATATGTCATAGGATTCAAAAAACAAAATCTTATCGAATGCTATAATAAAATGTCGTATCAAAATAGATATTTTTGCGGTCGAACATAGTAACTATATGTAATTTTCTGACTGATATTAGGTTTTCTATCTTAGCCAATAGTTTCTTAATTAATCCTTTCTTATTATAATTATTCAATTTAACTATAATATCTTTCATATTAATTTTTAAATATTTAAGACCTAAAAATTAAGTATAATTTAATTCTTTTTATTTTAATTCTTTTTATTTGAACTATGTAGAGAGATTTAGCATTCAGTACTTTAAATAAATTAAATTTTAATTAACTTATACAATTATTTCTTATTTGAAAGATATAACATAATTGCAATCCCTTTCATGTTACAATTAAATATTTAAAACTTGGGATGAGCTAATATTAAGAATTTGAATCAATAAAACATAAATTAGTTCCGTTAATGTTAAGGTCAAATAATTAAGTCTAAAAATTCAAATCAATTATTTGTCAAATTCGTCGTATAATTAAAATTATTTTTCAAGTTGACAAAACTCTTAGGATACCTAAATTTGTTTTTATAAGAATAGTATTGGCGGTGAAAGATAATCAGAAAAGTAGAAAAATTAACACGGAAAAGTTTATAGATAAGTCTTGTAAAGTAAAACTATATGCTATATTTTAAGGAGTATACTTTTTTTTATTACAAACATATTATATTTAATAGTGCTAATACGATTTTCTAAAAAGTCATCTACTCACCGACTTAGTTACACGCGCAAAGCGCGTACCATAAGACTAGTTAAGTAAATAAATGTGTGCTCTCTAACAGCTTAAGCTTCTAGATGAGATGGTCACACACTTCATCATGGTATCAGAGCAAGCAATGGTCTTGGATTCGAGTCTCACTGCCACCCAATATCAAAAAGAATTTTCACATGCTTGGCTCATCAAAAAGAATCAGGCTTGCACGTGAGGGGACGTGTTGAAGACATAATTAAGTAAATAAAAGTATACTCTCTCTTACAGCTTAAGCTTTTAAATGAGATGGTCAAACACTTCAACAGATATAGAGCAAGAATTTACAAGTAATACTGAATACACTGCTATTCATTTATCAACAGCTTTCCATCCATTTGAATCACACTCCACTAGTTCTTTCAGTCACTTAATAGCTGTATAACAGCAACAAGATACTTGCACAAAATCAGAATCCAAATCAAATTTTTTTTATGGGAAGATATAAAACCTTTAGCCTCTCAAATCTTAACGGGAGGCAGCCTAATAATTCAATGTTGAAAACTAATGGACAATGGTGCAAAGATTATTGCTGTAGGATCATGTGAAGGGAAAGTTTGAAAGTTCTCTCACAACCAAGGTAACTGGTGCTGACGCATAAATTTAGTATTGGACACAAGCTGACAGTTAATGACAGCAATTTCCTTATAAGACCAATTCTTTTGCCTAATTTAATAAGGATGTGAAATGCATATATGGACTCAACAACCCAGGACCCGATAAATTTCAAGCACTTTTCCTAACATTAAGAAGGCTGCAAACAAATCAATATAATGTAACACTGAATCAGGTTTGGGACTTTTAAACCAGGAAGGTGACTGAGGCATGATAGCCGCCTCATTGGACAAGTAATCTGGTTAACACCTAAGCAAGACCAAAGGAGACCACTGGCTGAGATATACTCCATTCTCGTCTTGCCTTTTCAACGACAAATCAAAGTATTAAAGACTGAATTCAATGTTGAACAGGGTGACAAGTGAGGCTTGCTCAGTTGGTAATGCAGCTCCACCCACGACCGTTAGGTCCTAGATTCGAGTCACGCTGGAGGGGAAGTGTGGAAACACTATAGATCCTCCTAAATTGGGAGGGAATTAAAAGAAAAAAAACTCAAAAAAAAAATGTTGAACAGGGTAGACCTTTCATTTTGCTTTATGAAAATGAATAAAGCATCTAATCTTCATGTAAAAGCTTGCCTTTAAAGGAAACAAGAAATTCAGCATAAAAAGTAGGATTTTACTATGAAAAAAGCAACCATTCAACGTATAGTCAAAGGAGCACACTCACAATGGGCTCAAAGTCAGGGTTAGACAAGTTCATTGTAAGATTCCGCATCAATAACAAAACCTGCAAGTCCAGAGAAAGCAGATGAACATGATTTGCAATACCACCAATTTAGATTTCTTCAAGGCAAGATAGAAGAAATTAAAATAGGGAAGGTGAGAGAGGAAAGGAGACCCAGATGAAATTTACATTGACCCCAATCTAAAACTCCCCATCTGAAACTTTCAAATCCCTGCAAGTGCAGATAAATGCAGTGTCTTGACATATGCCTCTAGATTTTGAAATGAATATCTGGCCGAACATAATTGAAGTAAAAACTTCCGTATCGAGAATTTACATATATTCTTCAGAGAGATCAACATCTTTTTTACTTCTTTCAGCTCCTTCAGAAAAGGTTTTCAATTGAAAAAATGCAATTCAGCCTAACTAAATTCTGTGATGATCTTACTCTTTGGCATCTGTTCCCTCTATTGATTGAATGTGAGTTAAATTAAAGAGTCCTACCCAATAATAACTCGGGAATACAGAAAATGGAATCAAGTAACACGGAAATAATACCATTAAAAACTTCACCTAGCATAAACATTGAAATAAACCTGACTCGGTAAGTTAAAGTTAGCTGCAAGAAAGCTGAAGAGCTCTTAGGAAGCAGAAGCAAATGTAAAATGCTTAATTTACAATGCATCCAAAACTCACAGTTTCAAAATTAATAGGGTCCATCTCCTTCAGCTTCTGTACATGACCTTTAGTGTCTGGGTCAAAGACACTCCCAATAAAGCTATAGACTTCTGCAAAGTCAGGTATGCCTGTAATTGAAGTACCAATACACACTTTATACACTTCCATTTGACCAAGACGAAACATTTAAAATCAGAAGAAGTAAGACTGCTGTCAAACTAGAAAACAAAAGTTCCCACCCTGATGAAGATACAAAAGAGAGAAACGAAAAGAAAAGGGATACAATATATTAGGAAGAAAAAAATCATTAACACAACCCACTCCTATCCTTTTCCTTTCAGAGAAGGGGGGAGGAGGGGGGTGGAATCAATAAGAGTGGTAGAAAAAATCAAATAACACTAAAGCATTTCCAATAGACTCCAGGGAAATTCAAAATCATTAGTTTCTAACATAATCAAAACAATATAAAAGTGGATAAAATGATTTCGTGATCTGAAAATGACGAAAGTTTCTCAAATACAATTTCCTTTTATCATTTCTCTCAACAGAAAAGAAAGAGAGAAAGCTTCTCAAATACAAAAATTGGAGGCAAGAGGTAGAACCAATATCTATACAGATTCAAAACGAAGTGGAAATTCTACTGTTATAATGAATTTGACCTTCCACTGGCATTCAAACTTAAAATAGAGCAAGAGAATAAACATCAAGGTGGAAATTCTCCTGATATAATAAATTTGTCCTGACGTTGGCATTCAGAACCTTATATGAACAAGAGAACACTCATTAACTTAAAATTTTTAGCTACCCGTAAACTACCTAAATTTTTGCTTACAAGATAAATTGCATAACTTTGTTCTCAGTGTCTAAACTTATTTTTAATTTAGAAACTTCATTGATGTTTTTCTCAATATCAAAAGAAAACTGACAAAAGAAAACAGAAATACCAGTTTAACCTAGAAAGTCTGTCCCCCTTTGGCAGGCTTTGTGCAAGCAACCTTCAAGGAACTTTTCCTTTTCTTGAAAACCATTCTTATTATTTCACCTTAAGTATGAAATTTGCATGATGAAAGTTTGTGTGCAAAGTTGGATAAGCTGAGGACCAAAATCATGAAATGGCACTAAGCGGTTGCAAGTTTCTTTAGGAACTAGGATTTGGCATGTGGATGGAAAATGGTTCTTTTCTGGGTTGAGCTGGCAACACATCAAAGATCAAGTAAAGTTCCATGCATGAGCAAGAAAATAACCCATGACAATATTAGATGTGCATACTACTGGGAAATGATATGTGATACCAAATAAAAGCTAAGAATGAAAACACTACATTATGCAGATGCTGCATTGAGAAACTTATGACAGAATGTCCGAAATGCATGGAAACCATACAATGTTTCCCTCAAGAAATGAGTTGTAGGGCTAAGGTCATAATTGTATGCTAGAGAACCTTACCATGAGGAACAGAACCTAGTTTGCTCTGCTCCGGTAGTTCAGAACTGGGAGCCGTTCTGCTGGAACTTCTAATGCCACTGATGCTGCTGTCACTAATCAATGTAGCTCCCTTTGATCCAATATCAGCTGAATCAGTAATGTATACATTGAAATAAGTGCAGAAAAATCCCTCAACCAGGAAGAAGATCTATAATATATGCAGACACAAATACCAAGTTTATAGTCAGGTACACACCCTGAATTCTTTGAAGATGGTATTCATCTTGTGATGGCATTGCTCCGCCAGATGGAGAATTTAAGAGTACAGAAGTGTCATCCCATGATGGATATCCAGGTGGAAGGGAATTCATTGAAGAAGGGTAACCCATAGAGGCTTGTAATGGTACTAAAACTATTCAAAGTAGATCCAGAAGGGAAAAAAACAAGAGACTATATGAGACATAGATATACCAAATGAGCCATAAGACAACTTTGTAAATGCAAACCAACCATTTTTTGGTGCCTTCTGCGGATAAGGATGAGCTGCTTTACGCTTGGGCCGAGGTGGTGGCACGTGTGCTGTTGTACCATTCTTCTGGACCTTCAAGAAGTACTTTTGAGCATGACTGCGAATCTGCAACCAAGAAAATTAGGCAAATGTCTTGTATAAATGAAAGCAATTCATGAAAAATTATCTTTTTCTGGCAATTGTTGGTAACTTTACTAATAAAACTTTACCTTATTAAAAAAAAAGATTTATGAAAAATTCTCTAAATCGAACAAAAGAAAGGGCCTAAAAAAATAGTACTTAAATTTTGCACATTAGCACATGCCCAAATAAATTCCCATGGAATAGAGGATCTAACAGGATTAAATTAAGTCAGCCCTACATTTTACGCCAGGTACATGCGTTCATGTCATACACCAACAAATACTCCAAAAGCGAAAGCTTTGTAAATGCACCAGGCAACATACAGTACACATTAAGTATATTCAAAAATATGACTAGCATTTTATGATAGCAGATCCAAAGAGAAATGGTACTTGTCCGGTGTATACATGATTAGGAATATGTCAATCACATAAAGTTACTACCATTAATAATTAAGTGGAGAAATACACCACGATGTCTCAGCAGAACAAATATATACAAACAGAATAAAACTAACTATTTCTCTCTGTGAGCTTCGTCAGAAAGATGAACTAGAAGTGAGCACCTGAATTACTGTCTTTGAACCTACAAAATCCTCAATTTTCTTCCAATCACGGTCAAACCTGAATAACCCAAATTTAGAAGAAACACCAAAGCTTCAGAAAAAAAGCAAATTTTCTAATCCAGCTTTAAGATTCAGAACACACATGTCACAAAGGCAACATAAAGGAGCTAACTGACCATAAAAAATCCAAATTAGTACTACAAAAATGGAACTTCCAAAATAAAATTCAAAATCAATACTAGAATAAACCAATTATACGGCTTTCTAGTTTCTTCCCGTATAGCAGAAAAGAAAAAAAAATATAAAAAAATCACTTGACTCATGTTAAGGACAAAAATTAAATAAATAAAAATATGCTCTTTCTAACAAGCCAACTTCTTTGCAACACCGGAATAACATCCAAACATCTACCCAGCAAATTCTTCAATTGAACACAAACCTCTGCTACTGCCAACATAGAGACTGATCCAAAATTACTATTAGATGCATAGTACCACTGCATCCACTAATATTTCATTACAATGAACGCTATATCTTAGAATAAGTACTTTTTTTTTTACAAAATTGTTCCACTGTATATACAATTCAGAAACCAACAACAACAACAACGTCAACATGCCAATTGTAATTACACATAGTGTACGCAGACCTTACCCTACCCTTGTGGACGTAGACCCTCGGCTCAAGGTCAGAAACAAATAACAAACTCAATAATATGTACAAACACACATTTCTTCACAATTAAAACAACTAAAAAAAGGGAGAAGAAACATAACAGTTGAAGAGCTTCAAGGAACTTGTCGTGTTCTTCTTCAGTCCAGCTTTCTCTAGACTTAGTTATGGTGTAAGGTTTGCGAACCTTTTTGCCAGAAGAGTCGGTAGGCGTTGAGTTGTTGTTAGCCATGGAAGGAGAGTTTGAGTTCATGGTTTCAAACGATTCAAAAGAGTTTTTGTGGAGGAAATATACAGAGTACTGAGTGGGTGGGTAATTTTTGGGCGGGGGAGTGGGGACTGCTGTCCCCCTAGGCAAATCAATTGAAGCCGGTCAATTAATCGCTAGATCCAGGACTAGTATTTTGCCGATTTAATCGGCTGTTGGTGGGTCTTATAGACTTGAAATACTCTTCAAAAGGCACGCTCTATTCTGAGCAATTTATGCAAAATACTCGTTGGGCTTAAAATAATTATTTTTTTCTATTAATTTGAAAATTATTTATAATATATAGGTACCTAATTAAAACTAATTATTCTTACTTACCCATCAATTATCCATTTGACTTGGCTTAAAGCCGGTTTGGCCAAGTTTTTTTTTTGGATCAAAAGGGCTTTTTTTGCGAAAAATTGAGGTGGTTGGCCAAGCTTTTAGAAGGAAAAAAAATGCTTTTGAGGAGAAGCAGAAGCAGTTTTTGAGAAGCAGAAAAATATAGCTTCTCTCCAAAAGCACTTTTCTGAAAAACACTTTTGAAAAAAATACACTTACAAACATTTTTCAACAGCTTTGTCAAACACTAATTACTGTTCAAAAGTGCACTTCAAATTAATTAGCCAAACAAAAATTGATTCTCACCAAAAGTACTTTTTTGAATAGTACTTTTGGAAAAACACTTCTCAAAATAAGCAGATTTTAGATGCTTGACCAAACAGACTATTTGTTTGATTTAATTTTGTTTGATTTAACTTGGCTTGAATTAACTTTGCTTGGCTTGGTTTAGTATCTTTGTTTGATTTCATTTGGTTGGCTTTGATTGAATATTTCAAAAAAATGTAGGGGGCAAACGGCATGGGTAGGGGCAGGTAAATAGTTTCCCTGCCCGGATATTTGCCAAAGATCCCCCTCTATTTTTGGCTCCTTTTCAAGCTTAATTTAGTAGGCGTTTGGACATAAGAATTGTAAATTTCGAAAAAATGGTGAAATTTTTTTTTTAAGTGAAAATGAATTTGAAATTTAGAATTATGTTATAAATTTCAGTTTGGGTTGTTTTTGAATTTTTGTGAGTGATTTAAGTGAAAATTTTGAAAAATAGCTTTTTGCAGTTTTTCAAATTTTCGAAAGATTTTCAAAATGCATCTTCAAGTGATTGAAAATTTTATGAACAAATGCTGATTTCGAAAAAAAGTAAAAAAATTTTGAAAAAAATCTTCCATCAAATTTTATGTCCAAACGGGCACTTAGTAGTCTACATTACCAATTTGTTTCGCACCAAAATTGTAAAATATTCCTTACTCTCTCCCAATTTATGAGGATGGTTTCAGAAAGAAATAGAGATTCTTTAAATAAATAATTTAAAACTAATTATAGGTACATCTGTATTTATATATTATCTCATTAAAAATAACAATTAAAAATAAAAATTTAAAATTTTGTTATTTATATATATGTCATATTTATGAGTTTCATTTTATATAGGCTGTTTGACTAACTTCTTTTTGGTCAAAATTATTTTTTTGACTAACTTCTTTTTGGTCTTTTTTTTTTTTATCAAAAGTACATTTTTTTCAAAGTCTAAGGGTTTGACCAAACTTTTAGAAGGAAAAAAAATATTTTTGAGTAAAAGCAGAAACATATAGTTAGAAGTACTTTTTAAAAATTTGATCAAACACCAAGTGTCGTTTAAAGTGATTTTCAGATTAATTAGCCAAACACAAATTGCTTAACCAACTTTTTTTGAAAATTACTTTTTAAAATAAACTGATGTTCGAAGCTTGATCAAACAGACTATTAAGCGGATGTTCCTTGGCCTTAGGACCCGTTTGGCCATGAGTTTTGCAAAAATAAATTTGGGATTTATTTTCAAAACTCATGTTTGGCCATAAATTTTGCCCACATTTTGGCAAAATTCCAAATCCCAAAATCACCCCAATTGCTGATTTTGGGCCAAAATCCCAAAACTTGGGAATTATATACATGTTTTTCCAAAATAAAGTAGGGAAATATGTTTTGAAAACGTGTGTCCAAACACATTTTCATCTTCAAACTAAACTTCACCCAAATCAGATTTTTCAAAATAAATTTGGGATCTATAGCCAAACGCTAGCTTAAGGACTTGAAATAGACTTCAAAAGGAGCATTCTGTTTTTGGCACCTTTTCAAGCTTAATTTAGTAGCCTGCATTACCAATTTGTTTGGCAGCATAAGTACAAAATACTTTTTATATGAGAATATTTGATTAAACAGTAAACACAAAGTTTCAAAAAGATTTTTTTTTAAAAATGTATAGTCTAACATCAGCTATAAATTAATTTTTGTTTTTAAAAATAATCTCATTAAACATAAAGAATAAAATTTAATGTTAAATTATTTTTTTGAATATAAAAAAATACTACGTATCATATTCTTTTGATTTTTGGTAAATGAGTTTTTCCATTTTATAGACGACAGAGCCGATGTTACCCCCCGCAACAGTGACATGTAAGGAGCGATTAATTAAAAAAAAATGGCGAGGAATGGTGAGCGATGACCCACTATTAATTTTCTGTGACGCTACGCAAGTGTCGTTTGGTGTCCACTAATTTTAAGGTAGCCTTTATGCTTTCAAAATGGGGATTGGGGTGTCATTTCCTACTTGCAGATAAAGATTGTGTTTTTCTTAATCCCCTCTGATGTGTCATTTGTTAGATTTGAATCAATACCTGCCACTACTTGTGTGGTAAACAATGAAATGCTGTGTGGTGACTCTTGTCAAGAGATCATCCATTCAATTCTCAACATTGTTTTGTTGCCTATCCCTTCTTGCCTGCCAACCACAGGCAAATATTTAGGCTAAAGGGCTGTCAATTCGATACTTTTTCACCGGATAACTAAATTGTGTACCTAGGGTAAACTTTATATATATACTTTCCTTAATTTCTTTGAATATTTACTTTTTTTTTTATTTTGATAGTGAAATTATTGGGGTCACTGGTGGTGTTCTAATATGCCTCAATATGACTTGAGCGAAGCTAGCTTAAATTAACAATATAACAATAACAATAACAACCAATTCAGTGCAATCCCAGCTTAAATCAACAGTATCACTATTAAAAAAATTAGCTAATTTCGTCCAGAAAAACTGTCACGACCCGAAATTCCCACCATCGGGACCGTGATGGCGCTTAACATCTCACTCGCTAGGCAAGCCAACGTTAGAGTTCCATTAACCTTTTTCCTTTACACTTCATAGATTAAATAACAAACTAAATCAAGTAGCAATAAATGCGAAAATATGTAAATAACCTTCTGTCTATTCACAATGCCATAGCTATTACTACTACCCAGAGTCTGGTGTCACAATCCACGAACATATATACTATAAATTACTACAAATATTGATCTGAAAGAAATTACATCTGTTTGAAACAAAGGAAAAACATAAACGTAGAAAAGTAGAAGGGGACGCCAGGGCCTGCGGACGCCAACAGGACTACCTTGGATCTCCAAGCTGTGAACCTGCAGCCAATCTCTCAACAAGCTACTACCAGCTCCAAAATCTGCACAGAAAGTGCAGAGTGCAGTATCAGTACAACCGACCCCATATACTGGTAAGTGTCGAGTCTTACCTCGAAGAGATAGCGACGAGGTCACGGCGGGGCAATTACAATATAAACTGCATACAGTATATAATAAAGCGAAAAAGAAGTACGGGACAAAATGAAACAGTAACTTGCAGCAAAAATGAATACGGAACTCCAATATCTTATCAGTACCCAGCTATAACCAATCCTTAGGTGGGATACAAAACTACATAATAAATTCACAACAGAAGAAGGATACATAAACAATAAACTGATGCAGCGCGCATCCCGATCTCACCATATAATCAGTAACAATATGAACATCCACCCTTATTACTTCGTATCAATCCACCCTTATTCATCCTGTTGCAGCATGCAACTCGCTCCCACCGTACAATAACAATCTACCCTTATTACTCCTCAATTATATCACCCTTATTCCTCCTGTTGCAGCGCGCAACCGATCCCATCAGACAATCACATTTCACCCTTATTCCTCCTCAATATATCACCCTTATTCCTCCTATTGCGGCGTGCAACCCGATCCCGCCATATCAGTACCAATCACACAATAAGAACAAAAATTTCACAATTTGGCTCAAAACTCCTCATGGCATTTAACCTCAACCAAAACAAACGGAAAACAGTAAAATTATGAAACTTCACTCGAATTATGTTACTTAGCGAAACCAATCCAAAGTATACTGATAAACACTAATAGCCAGCCCAAAACGATAATATAAATCCATGAAACCACGTAGTATCCAATACCTTTAAAAACGAAAGCAATATTCGACAAGAAGCAACTAAACATGGAAATATCAATAAAACAGGTAGCAGTTAAGGCAGGGAATAATATATTACGAACAGGAATGGAACAGTAAAAAATAGATGAATTGGCGGCGCATAGGTACTCGTCACCTCACCTATATGCCACACATATGGATTTTCACATAGCAATTAAGTCGGGGATCCCTAATCCCTCGAGTCAAAGTTACACCAAACACTTACCTCGATCCACAGGCCACTCACTGTTCAATTACCGCTTTTACTCTAGTTTCCACCTCCAATCCGCTCGTATCTAGCCATCATTAACTTAATAACATCAAATATTGCTAAAGGAATCCATTTCAATACATAAATTTAGGTTTCCCAACATTTTCCCCAAAAAGTCAAAAAGCGACCCCGGACCCACTTGGTCAAAACTAGAGGTTCGGACCAAAACCCATTCACTCATTCAACCCCGAGCCCGAATATGTAATTAGTTTTGAAATCCGACCCCAATATCGAGGTCTAAATTCAAATTATACAAAAATCCAAAATTCTACCCAAACCCCCAATTTCCACCATGAAAACCCTAGATTTTAGGTTGAAAATTCATGAAATGCAATGGGTAATTGGAAGAAAGTAGTTTAGAATCATTTACCAACACTTTGGGGAAGAAATTATCTCTTGAAAATCGCCTCCAAGTCTTCTAGTTCTTGAAAATATGAAAGAATGGCTTAATCTCGTATTTGAGTTCTGTTTTTAAAAGACTGGGCATGCCTTTTTCGCGTTCACGAAGGGCCTGTCGCGTTCGCGAAGAGCTGCCTTGCTTAGGCTTATGCGATCGCGAATTCCTCCTCGCGTTCGCGAAGGCTATGCCGCCCTGGCCTTCGCGTTCGCGAACTATTGTTCGCGTTTGCGTAGAAGGAATGACCGACCTTCCCCAAGTCCCTAACACTTCGCGTTCGCGTAGAGCTTGTCGTGTTCGCGAAGGGTAAAGCCCCCATCGCGTCGCGTTCGCGTAGAGGAAATTCCTCTTCAGACCAATTTACTCTTCGCGTTCGCGAGAGTACCTCTGCGAACGCGAAGAAGAAAACACCAGATGACAGCTGAAGCCAAAAACCAGATTTTTTTCTAAGTTCAAAACATCCCGTAGCATATCGGATACTCACCCGAGCCCTCGGGGTTCCAAACCGAACATTCACACAAGTATTAAAACATCTTACGAACTTTCTCGCGCGATCAAATCGCCAAAATAACACCTAGAACTACGAATTTAGCACCAAATTGCATGAAATTTTCAAGAAAGTTTTAAAACTTCTATTTTCTCAACCAAAGGTCCGAATCACGTCAAATCAGTCCTGTTTCTCACCACATTTCACAGATAAGGTATAAATATCATAACAGACCTGTACCGAATTCCGGAACCAAAATACGGACCGCGTACCAACAAGATCAAATATTAACCAAATTCTTAAAACCTTTATAATTTCAGTCTTACAATTTTCATCAAAAATTTATGTCTCGGGCTAGGAACCTCGGAATTCAATTCCGGGCATACGCCCAGGTCCCATATTTTACTGCAGACCCACCGGGACTGTCAAAATACGGGTTCGGGTCCATTTACTCAAAACGTTGACCGAAGTCAACTAAAAATCAACTTTTTAGGCCAAAAATTATTATTTCATCAATTTTTCACATAAAGGCTTTTCGAAAACACGCGGACTGCGCACACAAATCGAGGTAAGGTAAAATAAGGTTTTTAAGGCCTCAGAATATGAAATCGAGTTCTAAAATATAAGATGACCTTGGGTCATCACATTCTCCACCTCTAAAACAACTGTTCGTCCTCGAACGGACATAGAAAAGTACCTGATCTGGTGAAAAGATGGGGATATTTGCTCCGCATATCGGACTCGGACTCCCAGGTAGCTGCCTCAGTAGGCTGACCTATCCACTACACACGAACCGAAGGATAACTCTTCGATCTCAACTAACGAACCTGCTGGTCTAGAATAGCTACCGGCTCCTCCTCGTAGGTCAAAACCTTGTCCAACTGGACAGTGTTGAAATCTAACACGTGGGATGGATCGCCGTGATACTTCCGAAGCATGGACACATGAAACATTGGATGCACCACTGATAAACCTGGTGGTAGCGCGAGTCTGTAGGCCACCTCTCCCACTCGATCAAGAATCTCAAAAGGCCTGATGAACCTAGGGCTTAACTTACCCTTCTTCATGTAACGACCTGGTCGGTCGTCTCATGAGTTACCGCTCTGTTTTCCCCATTTCTGCTTCTATTTGCTTTTTTTATTGGTTCTATAGATGATCAGGTTGGTTGGCTCGGGTTCGGAAAGGTTTTGAGAATGTTTGAGACACTTAGTCTCTTTTAGGAAAGCTTAAGTTGGAAAAGTCAACCGGATGTTGACTTATGTGTTAGAGGGCTCGGATATGAGTTCCGATGGTTCGAATAGATTCGAGAGATGATTTGGGACTTAGGAGTGTGATCGGAATGTGTTTTGGAGGTCCGGAGTAGAATTAGGCTTGAATTGGCGAAATTGAGTTTTGGGCGTTTTCCGGTTGATAGGTGAGATTTTGATATAGGGGTCAAAATGGAATTCTGGAATTTGCAATAGCTTCGTTATGTCATTTGGTATGTGTGTGCAAAATTTCAGGTCATTCGGACATGGTTTGGTATACTTTTTGATCAAAAGCGGAATGCGGAAGATTTTAGAACCTTAGGCTTGAATTCGATGTGTTTTGGTGGTTTTGATGTTGTTTGAGGTGTTTTGAAGGTTGGTATAAGTTTGAATGGTAGTATAAGACATGTTTGTGCTTTTGGTTAAGGTCCCGGGGGCCTCGGGGTGATTTTGGATGGTTGACAGAGAGTTTGAGATTTTTATGAAGCTGCAGATTTTTCTGCTTCAGGTATTTCCGCACCTGCGGATTGGGGACCGCAGGTGCGAGGGCGCATATGCGAGGGAGGAGCCGCAGAAGCGAAAAGGAGCTAGGGTGGCAAAAACCGCAAATGCGGTTGGAGGACCGCACCTGCGATAGCGCAGGTGCGGATATGGGATCGCAGATGCGGGATATGGGAATTTAAGTGAGGACCGCAGATGCGGTGGTCTTGACCGCAGAAGCGGTACTGCATATGCGGTGGAATGAGCGCAGATGCGGAAATGCTTGGGTCAGAATGTTATATTTCTTCTTTCGCGATTTTCAGAGGGTTTCTTCACTTTTAAACACGAATTCGAGAGCTTTAGGCAATTTGAAAGAGAGAATTCAAGGGGAACTCATTGAGTGTCACGACCCCAAACCAGGCCAGGTCGTGATGGCGCCTCTCGTGAAGACAAGGCCAGCCGACACCATTCCCAAACTCAGTTTTTAACAGTTTAATAAGTCTATTTAAGTCATTTATAGGGATAAACCCCCAACAAGTATAGATTTACTGAAATAAAATAAGTGCGGAAATAAATACAGCCCGACATCGGGGTGTCACTAGTCATGAGCATCTACCAAGGTCTGAACATGACAAGAGTCTAAAAATGTGCTAAATACAGTAATGGAAATGATATGGAAGGAAAACAGTGCTGCGAACGTCATGCAGCCACCTTCCTAACTCCGACACCTCCGCCTCCGAGCAATCAACACTCGCTACCGGGTTCCGAAATACCTGAATCTGCACACGAGGTGCAGGGAGTAATGTAAGTACTCCAACCTAGTAAGTAATAAGAGTAAATAAAGACTGAGCAGTAGGAAAATGATGAATCCATATTTATGATAAACTCAATAAGCACAACAGGCTTCCAAATCAAAATACGAGTCAATCGTCTCATTTAAAATCCAGCTTTTGGGTAAAATCATTTGAAAAAAAATGCTTTCCAACAGTTTCAGTAGGGGTTCAATACCATTTATAATAAAATAGATGAAAACCATCACCGGCCCCTCGGGCGAAACGTAGTTCGTATACAGCCCCTCGGGCATAACAGAAAAATTCACAATCCTTTTCGTAGCTTAAAAACTTCAGTTTAAATGAAAGATTATTTAAAACATTTGTTCAACATTTTCAATAGAGGCTCGGTTTAAAGATGAGTGAAAACAGTAATTAAATCACCATGCTCAATGGAAACTCACTTTAAAGAGGAGTGAAATCAGTAATTTCATAACTAGCCCCTCAGACAAAACATCACTCCTGTACATATATATATATATATATATATATATATATATATATATATATATATATATATATATATATATATATATATATATATATANCATGTACATGTAAATATATATATATATATAGCCCCTCGGGCAAGCCTCTTAGTCACTCGTGACTCAACTCTTACCAATCAACGCTCACACTCAATAGGTACCATATAGTAACCGCTGCGGCGTGCAGCCCGATCCATATATATAGTCAACTGCGCTCACTGGGGGTGTGCAGACTCCGGAGGGGCTCCAACAGCCCAAGCGCTATATCGCTGCGGCGTGCAGCCTCACAATCAGACCCTCGGTCTATCAGTAAATCAGGGAACTCATCCCAAACAGTTTTTTTTTTCATATCTTTAAGAAGTAAAGTCAGATTTAAACAATAAACAGGTAAAACATGACTGAGGTTATGCTTTCAAACAAATAGAGTGAGGAAAAATAGTAAAGATGCCCCTAAGGGTCTCAACAGGCAAGGCCCCAAACATGGCATACAACCCAAATTATAATATCAATCTCTAAAATATAGAATATCATAAGATTTCAAATCAAATACGCGACTTAACAGTCGTACGGGACGGACCAAGTCACAATCCCCAACGGTGCACGGCTCCACGCTCGTCATCTAACGTGTGTGTCACCCCAAAGTAGCACAACGATGTGAAATTCGGGGTTTCAAACCCTCATTACTTACCTCGATTCGGTCCAAACTCTAGCCCGCGATGCCTTTGCCCTCACGAATCGACCTCCGGTGTCACGACCCAAACTGGAGGGCCATGACTAGCACCCGGCCATACTTACCGAGCACCAACATACATTTTATCTAACCTTCTTTATTATCTTTTAGGGCTGACGAGATCAATATAAATGGTAGACATGGGTCGTGGACAACCAACAATAAAATATGATGGCATGAACATACATAACATGGGATGACTAGACAATCAAGAAACTATATATAAGGTACGAGCTACCACGCTACCACGAGAGACTATACAACAAAAACCAACCGACAAGGCCTACCAAACTATACATGAGTCGACACCTGTCTATGAGCCTCTAAAGGAACATAAGTGTTGCAACATAGCCGGAACAGGGCCCCGACATACCCATAATGTCTATAACAAAAATGCATACCAAGACCACGGCAAGTCCGAAGAAGGGATCTCGCCAATCACCGCTGAACTGGACAGCCTACTATGGTGGGGGAGCTGCACCTGCCTGTCTATCAGGACCTGCAGCACGACATACAGCGTCCACAAATAAAAGGACGTCAGTACGAATAAAGTACTGAGTATGTAAGGCAGGGAACCATAAGTACGAACAGTAATGTAAGTAGGGATAGAGAATAAACAACCTATAACATCTGCGTACCTCTGAGGGCTACTGACATGAAATGCGTGATACATACATATATATATATATATATATATATATACATAAACTTTTAAAGCATACGCCTCTGTGGGCATCATCATCATCATATCGTACCCGGCCGTAATAGGCTCGGTAAAAATGTACCCGGCCATCATAAGGCTCGGTAGAATCGTACCCGGCCATGTGGAGCTCGGTAAAACCCAACTGATCAGTGGTTGCACAATAGTTGCCATAACCGGCCTTCTATAGCGCGGCTCGGTAGAGTAAAATATATATAATGCATATATTCTATAGTTACATATATATAATGCATGCTCGACTCATGGACTCACGTTCTAAACCTTTCGGAGTGACGTAAGGTCGGTATCCTGTGTACACGTTATTAGGACTAACTCTTCACCATGAAACTTATAAGAATCAGGAAGTACCAATAACATTGATAACATAAGAATAAGAGAAGCAACATCAACATCAATCGTTCCATAAGAGGGGAAACAATGTAAGTACTCCTAGCTTCTAAGAGTAGAGTATCTTTGGAAGCTCGTTCATTACATTATGTACAATCGGAGTCATGCAAAGGAAGAAAAGGGATAGCCTCACATACCTTGTATATACTGCCCCAATCTCAAGCTATGCAATTTTCACGACTCCTTAGTCTACAATAAGAGAAACTATACTATAGTTATCATTCAAGCGTCATAACTATTATGTATCGACCACAACCTATTTTACGATGAAACGGACAGCACCTCCCCTATATATATGACTTCACACAATTCCAAACAATCACCAAACAGCTCAAAAAACATCAATAATAATCATATTGAGCCTCCCAAAATAGTCCACACACAACCTAATAACTTCATACATAAGACGACCACCGTAGTCGTGTCAAACGACCCGGAAATGTTACGAAGAACGACCAGCCCACAACCGTACATCTATATGGTGTTTCTCCACAGCCCTCCTCCTCCAAAACTCCACAATACAGTAGTAAAACACGCAGCCCAACAGTAACACAAAACAAACCGCAAAACAATCCGTTACAAGTCAATAACTCGAACTCACGGCTTCCGATCACCGTCCCGTGAGTTCTTACAAGTATAAAACGAATTACCATGAATTTACAGAACAAAAATGGATGAAAGATAGCAGTAAACTCACCTTACTTGTTGGATAACTCAGCCCTTATCTTGGTTCTTCAAACTCTAGGGTTTACCCCCAATTTGAACTTGAAAGAGAGGGAAAATCAATTAGGGTTTGTGGATAATTTTTGGGAGGAAGTTTGCAGGGGTTTAGATCTGGTTATTTGTGAAATATAATGAGGGATATATTGCAAGAGATAAGCCTTTTAATGGGCTCTTTGTCTGACCCGAAATTGCCTCTTTTTGGGCTATCATTTAACCAAGTAGGTGACCCACCTACTTGTCACCTAGCAGCTTGTGCAGTCTCGCAAAAATGTCTATATCTCTCTACTCCAATGTCGTATTGATAAACGGTTTAATGCGTTGGAAACTAGACTCATAGATCTTCACTTTGGTGGGTAGATCACCCCGTAATTCCAAGTATATTGGGAGAAAAGCTTAATAACATTTGACCTAAAGTTTAAGTAAAACTATGAACCTAAGTTGCAACAACTCTTGTCGACTTTTGTTTCATAACTCGTTTGACTTCAAGACTATGATACGGATATTTTGTGATTCATATACCTTAAAATACGACCTCTTGAGAGTATTAAGCACCCCTAGGTTTACCCAAATATACGGCTGACAACATCCTTGATTCGTTTAACTTCTAATACTTGTTAACCACCCTTATACACCTTTGTATCATTTAAGACCAATAGGATTAATCTCTTATCATCTTAAAGATAATCTCTTCATGGATTTACGTCGACGACCTTATGGCATGAACTAACGTATGTGAATATGCATTGTAACATGTTGGCAAAAGGCGACTAGGGAATGGAGGCCCTATGTCTAAAAACTCAACTCAGGGATTGGAGCCCTAATGTTGGTAAAAGGTGACTAGGGAATGGAGGCCGTATGTCTAAAAACTCAACTCAGGGATTGGAGCCCTAATGTTGGTAAAAAGGAGACTAGGGAATGCAGGCCCTATGTCTAAAAAACTCAATTCAGGGATTGGAGCCCTAATGTTGGTATAAAGGCAACTAGGGAATGGAGGCCCTATGTCTAAAAATCTCAACTCAGGGATTGGAGCCCTAATGTTGGTAAAAGGCGACTAGGGAATGGAGGACCTATGTCTCAAAACTCAACTCAGGGATTGGAGCCCTAATGTTGGCTAAAAGGCGTACTAGGGTAATGGAGGCCCTNAGAACAACTCCAATTTGACCTTAATTCTCCACGAAATATCCCTCCAATTCTGCCACAACAACAAGGAAGCGAAACTAGCAATCAATTAGTGTTTCTTTTTGGCACTAGAATCACTTTAGAAGGCTTGAAATCACCTAGGGTTGATATTAAGAACTTGAGGGAGTATTTACAGAACATAAACCCTTTAAAACAACCTCCCACACGAGCTGGAACAACACAAAAATGAGCAACAACAAGAAGAACAAGAGACTTACTAGCGCCACGGGATTCCCGACACTTGATTTGTGTTGTTTGCCCTTTGTTTGGGTCTTGAATCTTGAGAGAACCTTGAGAGGGTGTTCCTAGGGTTCTAAGGTCTGAAAATAGTGAAAATAAATGACTTAAAACGGGTTGGAGGCGTCCTATATAGATCCAAATGTCTTAAACCGCCTAAGTGGGTCCCATAGAGAGGTGCTTGGCGCAGTCTCGCGAAAACGCAAATATCTCTCTACTCCAATGTCGTATTGATAAAAGGTTTAATGCGTTGGAAACTAGACTCATAGATCTTCAATTTGGTGGGTAGATCACCCCGTAATTCCAAGTATATTGGGAGAAAAGCTTAATAATATTTGACCTAAAGTTTAAGTAAAACTATGAACTTAAGTTGCAACAGCTCTTGTCGACTTTTGTTTCATAACTCGTTTGAATTCAAGACTATGATACGGATATTTTATGATTCATATACCTTAAAATACGACCTCTTGAGAGTATTAAGCACCCCTAGGTTTACCCAAATATACGGCTGACAACATCCTTGATTCGTTTAACTTCTAATACTTGTTAACCACCCTTATACACCTTTGTATCATTTAAGACCAATAAGATTAATCTCTTATCATCTCAAAGATAATCTCTTCATGAATTTACGTCGACGACCCTATGGCATGAACTAACGTATGTAAATATGGGTTGTAACAAATACCGCCTTTCATCTACAATCCGACTCTGAAACAATGATATCTAGGCATAATTAATTCAATAATATCAATAAAGACTCAATGGTAACATCCCATAGCCTAGATATGAATTTCCTAGCATTCTTCCAAAAATACCAAAATTCGACACCGGGCCCACATGGTCCAAACACGAGGCTCGGACCAAAACCTAGTCACCCATAACCCCACGAGTTCAAATATGCAATTTGTTTTAAGATTCGACCCCAAATTGAGGTTGAATCACCCAAAATTCTCAAAACCCTAACTCTACCCAAAACCCCTAATTTCTACTTTGGTTTCATGTTTTTAGGCCTAGGGATTCACTAATTAATGAAGAAAACGAAGGAATTAGGTGGGGAATTACTTACCCAAGTGACCTTGAAGAAGGAAGACTTCAATGGGGTCCTAAGGCTTGAAGGAGAAGGGAGCTCGTGAGAAATATGGACTAAATCCCGTAGCTACTGTTTTTGAAACTTAAAAAAAATCACTGGGTGTTTTTGTGCTACGCGTTCACGATGAAGGGGAACTGGAGGCATCGCATTCGCGGTGGGGGTGATGCGGACGCGAAGTGGAAACTGGTGGGGGTCCTGGGGGTTGGTCTACGCGGACGCGAGGAGGTAGATGTGAACGCGGTGAAGGGTTTAAAAGTACTACGCGAACGTGGGAAGGGGGCCGCGAACGCGAAAGAGGGGGGGACGCCAAAGCACTGCGAACGCGAGCCTGAGGCCGCGTTCGCGAAGAACAAAAAGGGTCTGAGNCAGGGGTTTAGATCTGGTTATTTGTGAAATATAATGAGGGATATATTGCAAGAGATAAGCCTTTTAATGGGCTCTTTGTCTGACCCGAAATTGCCTCTTTTTGGGCTATCATTTAACCAAGTAGGTGACCCACCTACTTGTCACCTAGCAGCTTGTGCAGTCTCGCAAAAATGTCTATATCTCTCTACTCCAATGTCGTATTGATAAACGGTTTAATGCGTTGGAAACTAGACTCATAGATCTTCACTTTGGTGGGTAGATCACCCCGTAATTCCAAGTATATTGGGAGAAAAGCTTAATAACATTTGACCTAAAGTTTAAGTAAAACTATGAACCTAAGTTGCAACAACTCTTGTCGACTTTTGTTTCATAACTCGTTTGACTTCAAGACTATGATACGGATATTTTGTGATTCATATACCTTAAAATACGACATCTTGATAGTATTAAGCACCCCTAGGTTTACCCAAATATACGGCTGCCAACATCTTTGATTCGTTTAACTTCTAATACTTGTTAACCACCCTTATACACCTTTGTATCATTTAAGACCAATAGGATTAACCTCTTATCATCTTAAAGATAATCTCTTCATGGAAATTTTGGAATGAACTAACGTATGTGAATATAGGTTGTAACATCAGGATGCTCCAAATCTAGCCACAATCAGTACATAATCATTAAAATATGCTAAGGGAACGAAGCCCACTCGAAAATATCCAATTTAACATCAAAATCCCGAAATTGCTCAAACCCGACCCCCGGGCCCACATCTCGGAATCCGATAAAATTAACATCAATGGAATCCTCATCCTCTCACGAGTTCATACATATCAAGAACATCAAAATCGGGCCCCAAATGGCCACACAAAGGTCTCTTAAATCTCAAGCCCTAATTACCCATTTTTGCTACTGATTTTCCATGGATTTCAAGCTTACAAATGTTAAAATTCATCATAGAAACAAGTTTAGGGTCCAAAAATCTTACCTCCATGAAATCCTCTTAAATTCCCTCTTATATTAGCTTTCCCAAGCTTCCTCCCGGATGAAATATGGGGAAAACCCTCTCAAAATCGTGAAGGGTGAAATATATGCATTCTGACCCAGACATTTTCGCATCCGCGGTACCGCTTTTGCGGTCCAAGAGCCGCTTCTGCGTTTCTTCACTTAAACTGCCCAATCCGCATCTGCGATGAAGTAGCCGCACCTGCGCCTTCGTAGATGCGTTCCCACAACCGCTTCTGTGGTTCCTGCCAACCTCACCAGCTTTCGCTTCTGCGACCAATTCTTCGCATATGCGGCGTCGCACCTGCGATCCCTAATCCGCAGGTGCGAAAATACCAGAAGCAGCAAATTTCAGCTGCTGCAACAAAATTCCAACTTCTTCGTTGACCACCCGAAATCACCCCGAGGCGCCCGGGACCTCAACCAAAAGCACAAACATATCCCAATACCTTATTCAAACTTGTTCCAATCTCCCAGACACCTCAAAAAACATCAAATCATCCAAAACACATCGGATTCAAGCCAAACTCTCAAAAATCTTCTGAATTCCGCTTTTGATCAAAAACCCAACCAAACCACGTCCGAATAACCTGAAATTTTGCACGCACATCCCAAATGCCACAACGGAACTACTGCAACTTCCGGAATTCCATTCCGACCTCTATATCAAAATCTCACCTTACAACCGGAAAACGCCGAATCTCAATTTCGCCAATTCAAGCCTAAACCTTCCACGGACCTCTAAAAATGCATTCCGATCACGCTCCTAAGTCCCAAATCACCTAACAGAGATAACCAAATCATAAAAATTCCAATTCGAGATCATTTACAAACAAGTCAAATCTTGGTCAAACCTTTCAAATTTTAAGCTTTAAACTGAGAACTGTTCTTCCAAATTCATTCTGATTAACCTGAAACCAAAACCAACGGTTAACATAAGTCATAATACACCACACTGGGCAAGTCATGCCCGAGAACTAGCAAGCAAAGTGCAAAAGCTCAAAACGGCCGGTCGGGTCGTTACATTGAGGTAAGATTTTTGGACCTAAAAACTCGATTCTATGGTATTAATGCACGGATTAGAGCTGTAATTAAAGGTAAAATTAGAGAAACTAGGGCTTAGAAACCTAGGCCTTTGATTGAGGATTTGGAAGACCAATTGTGGTCAGATTTTGGAACTTTTTATATGTATGAACTCGTGGGGAGATAAGGAATCTAATGATGTTAATTTTATCGAATACCGAGACGTGGGATCGGGGGTCAGGTTTTGGTAATTTCGGGAATTGTGTTGTTTTTCGATTGCTTTCGAGTGGGCTTTGTCCCTGTAGCATATTTTGATAATTACGTTCTGATTTTGGTAGATTCGGAGCATCCGGAGGCCGATTCGAGGGGCAAAGGCATCGCGAGCTAGATTTTGAGCCGGATTGAGGTGAGTAATGATTTTAAATGCTATCCTGAGGGTATGAAACCCCGGATTACACAGCGTTCGGCTATGTTGAGGTGACACACACGCTAGATGACGAGCATGGGTTCGTGCACCGTTGGGGATTGTGACTTGGTCCATCCCGAATGACTGTTTTACTGCATATTTGACTGCAAATTGTCTGATATTATCATGTTTTGGGCTAAATGCCATATTTGGGATTCGTGCCAATTGTTTGGACCCTTAGGGGATATTTACTGTTATTTTCCTCACTATTTGACTTTATACTTGCACTCAGTCATACTATATTTTACTGTTTTCAAAACTCAGCCATGTTTTTCTGTTTTAAACACCTTAAATGATAATTTTCAAAAGATATTTTGAGCTGAGCTTCATGTTTACTGTTGCCCGAGGGGCTTATGAGATTCTGACTGAGTAAGGCTGAGGGCCTGTGTTGTGAGGATACTTTTGGGTCGGGCTGCATGGCGCAGCAGTGATATACTGATTATGATAATAAGGCCGAGGGCCTGAGGTTGTACGCCATGAGGTGGCTTGTGATTGATATGAGGCCGAGATCATGTTTATGATGTCACGAGATGGCTTGATATTGTGCTTGGGCCGTAAGGGGCCCCTCCCGGAGTCTGTACACCCCCCGTGAGCGCGGGTACCCATTGAGATATGATATATAGCCCGAGGGGCTGGTATTGTTCTGTGATGTTGCCCGAGGGGCCGATTCTGTTGTTACTTTGCCCGAGGGGCAGTTCTTATGTGTTCATCATTTCTAGTTGTCTTTCCTATATATTGTTTGACTTCTTAAAAGGTGTTTTTATGAGATTTCACTATTTAATTATGTTTATTGATTTTGTTCTGCCTCTTATAGCTTAATGTTGTGTTTAACGTGATTTTATATCGCTCAGTCTTCATTTATTGTTATTACTCACTGAGTTGGAGTACTCACTTTACTCCCTGCACCCTTGTGTGCAGATTCGGGCTACAGGTCCCGCTAGCGAGGGTTGAGAGCTGTCCAGCAGATTTCCGAAGATTTACTAGGTAGCTGCCCGGCGATTCGCAGCCCAGTGCAATCTTCCTCTATCTTATTTCCTTTCTGATTTAGTTATGTAGTAGTGGAGTAGACTTTCAGACTTGTAGTATTATTTTAGATGCTCATGACTGGTGACACCCCGATGTCGAGCTGTGTTGGTTTTTAATTCCGCAACTTATAATGTTATTTTGGGATTTTATTTCTGTTAAAGGCTTAGTAATTATTATTTTAAATTGCTTAAAGTGAATTGGAAGTGTGTTGGCTGGCCTTGTCTTCACGAGAGGCGCCATCACGACCGGGTCCGGGTTTAGGGTCGTGACAAGTTGGTATCAGAGCCTAGGTTACATAGGTCTCACGAGTCATGAGCAGGTTTAGTAGAGTCTCGCGGATCGGTACAGAGACATCTGTATTTATCCTCGAGAGGCTGCAAAACCTTTAGGAAAATTCCATATTCTTGAAATTCTTGTCGTGCGAATTCGTTGATACGAGAACTAAACTTCTATTATTCTATTCTCTCACAGATGGTGAGGACAAGAGCGATCGGTCAGGATGGACGACCATCAGTACCACCAGCTGGAGCCACTAGAGGCCGAGGATGTGGTCGAGGCCGTAGTAGGGGTAGAGGTGCATCCAACACAGCAGCTGGGGCAGCACCTGCTGATCCACCAGCCGCCCAGTTCAGGAGCAGGTCCCAGTTGTGGACACTCCAGCAGCACCAGCTCAGGCACCAACTGTGCCCATTGTGATTTCGGGTCTTCAGGAGACTTTGGCCTAGATATTGACAGTATGTACTAGCTTGGCTCAGGCGGTCACGGTTTCTACTGCCGCAGCCACTTCTCAGGCAGGGGGAGCTCTCAGACTCCCGCCGCCCGCACACCCGATCCGGTGGTTCAGGGAGTGCAGACACCGGAGGCACCACTAGCCCAGTCGGTGGCAGCTGCTCAAGGTTACGTAGCTCCAGTTATGCCAGAGGACAAGCAGCGTAGATTGGAGAGGTTTGGCAGACTCCAACCTGCTACTTTCAGTGGTGCTGAGGGCGAGGATGCTTAGGGCTTCTTAGATAGATGTCAGAGGATTCTTCGCACCGCGGATATTCTGGAGACCAGCGGGGTTTCATTCACGACCTTTCAGTTTATCGGAGATACCTTCACTTGGTGGGAGGCATACGAGCGGCGTAGGCCTGCTAGTTTAGCACCTCTGACTTGGTAGTAGTTCTCCGCTCTATTTTTGGAGAAGTATGTTCCACAGTCCCGTAGGGAGGAGCTCCATAGGTAGTTCGAGCAGTTGAGACAGGGAGATATGACGGTTACTCAGTACGAGATAAGGTTCTTAGAGTTAGCTCGACATGCTATTTGGCTGGTTGCTACGGAGAGAGAGAGGATCAGGAGGTTTGTTGATGGCCTCATCTACCAGCTTCGGGTTCTCATGACTAGGGAGAGAGTGTTAGGTGCTCGTTTGAGGAGGTTGTGGATATTGCTCGTGGGATTGAGTCAGTTCGTCGCTAGAAGCGCGAGGGGGGGAGGCCAAGAGGCCTCGTGGTCATGGTAGTTATGGGGTGCTCCTTCGAGGGGCCAGTTTCAGCACGGCAGAGGCCGATAGTTCAGGCATGCTCAGTCAGCTCGCCCAGGTTATCGTGGGGCATCATCAGGCCATAGTTCACACGGTTCTCAATAGGGTCATTCTTCACTTAGTGCATTTCCAGCACAGGGTTCATCCCGTGCTCCATCAGTCCAGGATTCTTCTATGCCAGGTGCGTCTGCTAGCCATTCCGGTGCTAGGGGTTCCCATCAGTCCCCATCTCCAGCACCCGGGAGTTGCTATGAGTGTGGAGAGATGGGTCACATATGGAGGCAGTGTCCTCGTCGTCTTGGGGGTTCATCTCAGCAGAGGGGTCAGTCATCAACCTCAGCCCCAACCACTTCACCACCCACCTATCCAGCTAGGGGTGGAGGACATTCATCTAGGGGTCGTCCCAGAGGGGGAGGTTGCTCCGATGGTGGTCAGGCCCGCTTCTATGCACTTCCAGCTAGGCCTGATGCGATTGCTTTAGATGCGGTGATTATAGGTATTATCTCAGTCTGCCGCAGGGATGCTTCTATGTTATTTGACCCTGGTTCTACTTTCTCTTATGTGTCGTCTTATTTTGCCCATTATCTGGATATGCCCTGCGAGTCCCTTGTTTCTTCTGTTCATGTCTCTACGCTGGTGGGCGATACAGTTGTGGTAGACCGTGTGTACCGGTCGTGTGTTGTGTCTATTGGGGGTCTGGAGACCCGAGTGGATCTGTTGTTGTTATGTATGGTGGACTTCGATGTTATTTTGGGCATGGACTGGTTATCTCCGTGCCGGGCTATTCTGGACTGTCATGCCAAGACAATGACATTAGCTATGCCTGGTGTTCTACGGATTGAGTGGTGAGGTTCGACCGATTATGTTCCCAGCAGGGTGATTTCTTTCTTGAAGGCCCAGCGGATGGTTGGGAAAGGTTGTCTTTTGTATCTAGCTTTGTGAGGGACGTCACTGCAGAGACTCCCAGTATTGATTCTGTTCCAGTTGTGAGGAATTTTCCCGATGTGTTCCCTGCAGACCTGCCGGGCATGCCACTGGACAGGGATATTGATTTTGGTATTGATATGGTGCCGAAAACTCAGCCCATTTCTGTTCCACCATATCGTATGGCACCAGCGGAGTTGAAGGAGTTAAAGGAGCAGCTTCAGGAGCTCCTTGACAAGGGGTTTATTCGTCCCAGTGTATCACCGTGGGGTGCGCCAGTTCTTTTTGTGAAGAAGAAGGATGGAACGATGAGAATGTATATTGATTACAGGCAGTTGAACAAGGTAACAATTAAGAACAAGTATCCTTTGCCTCATATCGATGATTTGTTCGACCAGCTTCAGGGAGCGAGAGTGTTCTCCAAGATTGATCTCCGCTCAGGTTATCACCAGTTGAAGATCAGGGACTCAAATATTCTTAAGACAGCTTTCAGGACCCGATATGGTCATTATGAGTTTTTGGTGATGTCTTTCGGGCTGACCAATGCCCCAGCAGCGTTCATGCATTTGATGAATAGCGTGTTTCGGCCGTATCTCAACTCGTTTGTCATAGTCTTCATTGACGATATTCTGGTGTACTCGCGTAGTCAGGAGGAGCACGCGGAGCATTTGAGAGTGGTGTTGCAGAGATTGAGAGAGGAGAAGCTTTATGCAAAGTTCTCTAAATGTGAGTTCTGGCTCAGTTCAGTGGCTTTCTTGGGGCACGTGGTGTCCAGCGAGGGTATTCAGGTGGACCCGAAGAAGATAGAGGCGGTTCAGAGTTGGCCCAGACCATCCTCAGCTACAGAGATTCGTAGCTTTCTTGGTTTGGCGGGTTATTATCGCCGGTTTGTTCAGGGATTTTCGTCTATTGCATCGCCCTTGACCAAGTTGACTCAGAAGGGTGTTTCATTTCAGTGGTCCGATGAGTGTGAGGAGAGCTTTCAGAAGCTCAAGACTGCCTTGACCACAGCTCTAGTGTTAGTATTGCCATCAGCTTCAGGTTCTTATACCGTGTATTGTGATGCTTCGAGAGTTGGTATTGGGTGTGTTCTGGTGCAGGAGGGTAGAGTTATTGCTTATGCTTCTCGTCAGTTGAAGCCTCATGAGAAGAACTACCCTGTTCATGATTTGGAGTTGGCTGTCATTGTTCACGCGTTGAAGATTTGGAGGTATTATTTGTATGGTGTGTCTTGTGAGGTGTATACCGGTCATCGTAGCCTCCAACACTTGTTCAAGCAGAAGGATCTCAATCTGAGGCAACGTAGGTGGTTGGAGTTGCTTAAGGATTATGACATTACTATCTTGTATCACCCGGGGAAGGCCAATGTGGTGGTCGATGCTTTGAGCCGAAAGGTGGTGAGTATGGGGAGTTTGGCGTATATTCCAGTTGGGGAGAGACCTCTTGCAGTTGATGTTTAGGCTTTGGCCAATCGGTTTGTGAGATTGGACATTTTGGAGCCCAGCAGGGTATTGGCTTGTGTGATTTCTCGGTCTTCCTTATATGAGCGCATCAGAGAGCGCCAATATGATGATCCTCATTTGCTTGTCCTTACGGACAGAGTTCAGCATGATGATGCCAGAGATGTGACTATCGGCGATGATGGGGTGTTGAGGATTCTGGGCCGGATTTGTGTGCCCAATGTGGATGGGCTTCGGGAGTTGATTCTGGAGGAGGCCCACAACTCACTGTATTCCATTCATCCGGGTGCCGCGAAGATGTATCAGGATCTGAGACAACATTACTGGTGGAGGAGAATGAAGAAAGACATTGTGGGATTTGTAGCTCGATGTCTCAATTGTCAGCAGGTGAAATATGAGCATCAGAGACCGGGTGGCTTGCTTCAGCGGATGGATATTCCAGAGTGGAAGTGGGAGCGGATCACCATGGATTTTGTAGTTGGGCTCCCACGGACTTTGAAGAAGTTTAATGCTATTTGGGTGATTGTGGATCAGCTGACCAAGTCCGCGCACTTAATTCCTATCTGTACTACTTGCTCTTCAGAGCGGTTGGCAGAGATATATATATCCGGGAGATTGTTTGTTTGCATGGTGTCCCAGTTTCCATCATTTCAGATCGGGGCACTCAGTTTACTTCACAGTTTTGGAGGTCTGTACAGCGAGAGTTGGGTACTCAGGTTGAGTTAAGCATAGCTTCTCAGCCTCAGACGGACGGGCAGTCCGAGCACACTATTCAGATACTGGAGGATATGTTACGCGCTTGTGTCATTGATTTTGGAGGGTCATGGGGTCAGTTTTTACCGCTCGCAGAGTTTGCCTATAACAACAGCTACCAATCGAGTATTCAGATGGCTCCATATGAGGCTTTGTATGGGAGGCGGTGTAGATCTCCAGTTGGTTGGTTTGAGCCGGGCGAGGCCAGGCTATTGGGTACAGATTTGGTACAGGATACTTTAGACAAGGTGAAGGTGATTCAAGAGAGGCTTCGTACAGCGCAGTCGAGACAAAAGGTTCTGTTGAAGGTTTCACCCATGAAGGGTGTTATGAGATTTGGAAAGAAGGGTAAATTGAGTCCACGGTTCATTGGGCTTTTTGAGGTACTTCGGAGGATTGGGGAGGTGGCTTATGAGCTTGCTTTGCCACCCAGCTTGTCGAGTGTGCACCCGGTATTTCATATTTCTATGCTCCGGAAGTATATTGGGGATCCGTCTTATGTTCTGGATTTCAACACGGTTCAGTTAGAGGGTGATCTAACATATGATGTGGAGCCAGCAGCTATTTTGGAGCGTCAGGTTCGAAAGTTGAGATCAAAGGATATAGCTTCAGTAAAGGTGCAATGGAGAGGTTGGCCCATGGAGGAGGCTACCTGGGAGACCGAGCAGGAGATGTGGAGCAGATATCCTCACCTATTTGAGGCTTCAGGTATGTTTCTTGACTCGTTCGAGGACGATATTTTGTTTAAAAGGGGGAGGATGTAACGACCCGGCCGGTCGTCTCATGAGTTACCGCTCCGTTTCCCCTATTTCTACTTCTATTTCATTGTTTATTGGTTCTATTGATGATCGGGTTGGTTGGCTCGGGTTCGGAAAGGTTTTGAGAAGGTTTGAGACACTTAGTCTCTTTTAGGAAAGCTTAAGTTGGAAAAGTCAATAGGATGTTGACTTATGTGTTAGAGGGCTTGAATGTGAGTTCCGATGGTTCGGATAGCTTCGGGGGATGATTTGGGACTTAAGAGTGTGATCAGAATGTGTTTTGGAGGTCCGGAGTAGAATTAGGCTTGAATTGGCAAAATTGAATTTTTGGCATTTTCCGGTTGATAGGTGAGATTTTGATATAGGGGTCGGAATGGAATTCCAGAAGTTGCAGTAGCTCCGTTATGTCATTTGGGATGTGTGTGCAAAATTTCAGGTCATTCGGACATGGTTTGGTATACTTTTTTATCAAAAGCGGAATGCGGAAGATTTTAGAACCTTAGGCTTGAGTTCAATATGTTTTGGTGGTTTTGATGTTATTTGAGGTGTTTTGAAGGTTGGTATAAGTTTGAATGGTAGTATAAGACATGTTTGTGCTTTTGGTTGAGGTCCCGGGGGCCTCGGGGTGATTTCGGATGGTTGACGGAGAGTTTGAGATTTTTATGAAGCTGCAGATTTTTCTGCTTCTGGTATTTCCGCACCTGCGGATTGGGGACCGCAGGTGCTAGGGCGCATATGCGAGGGAGGAGCTGCAGAAGCGAAAAGGAGCTAGGGAGGCAGAAACCGCAGATGCGGTTGGAGCACCGCACCTGTGATGGCGCAGGTGCGAATATGGGATCGCAGATGCGGGAAATGGGAATTTAAGTAAGGACCGCAGATGCGGTGGTCTTGACCGCAGAAGCGGTACTGCAGATGCAGTGGAATGAGCGCAGATGCGGAAATGCCTGGGTCAGAATGTTATATTTCCTCCTCCGCGATTTTCAGAGGGTTTCTTCACTTTTAAACACGAATTGAGAGCTTTGGGCAATTTGAAAGAGAGAATTCAAGGGGAACTCATTGAGGTAAGAATTTTGGACCTAAAAACTCGATTCTATGGTATTAATGCACGGATTAAAGCTGTAATTAAAGGTAAAATTAGAGAAACTAGGGCTTAGAAACCTAGGCCTTTGATTGAAGATTTGGAAGACCAATTGTGGTCGGATTTTGGAACTTTTTATATGTATGAACTCGTGGGGAGATAAGGAATCTAATAATGTTAATTTTATCGAATTCCGAGACGTGGGACCGGGGGTCGGGTTTTGGTAATTTCGGGAATTGTGTTGTTTTTCGATTGCTTTCGAGTGGGCTTTGTCCCTTTAGCATATTTTGATGATTACGTTCTGATTTTGGTAGATTCGGAGCATCCGGAGGCCGATTCGAGGGGCAAAGGCATTGCGAGCTAGATTTTGAGCCGGATTGAAGTGAGTAATGATTTTAAATGTTGTCCTGAGGGTATGAAACCCCGGATTATACAGCGTTCGGCTATGTTGAGGTGACACACACGCTAGATGATGAGCGTGGGTTCGTGCATGATAACTAGGGATTTTGACGTGTTTTATGCCCCTTCTTGCTTACGCTTTGATTATAAATTGTTACAAAATAGTCCCAAAAGGCTCATAGGTTGTGCTTGATTGCAGGTTTAATCGACAAAGTGAGGAAATGTCAAAGATCGGCTCAACAGGAGTGAAATCTGCACAAGTACCAAAAACAAGGCAAACTCAGGACAAACAGGCCTAGTGCGGCCGCACTACACTTTGTGCGGTCCGCACTAGGGAGATTCAGAGAGCAGATTGTAAGGCATAAAACCTAGTGCGGCCGCAGTCCATTCTGTGCGGTCCGCACTAGGTAGATTCAGAGAATGGCAAAACCAACGCTTCAAGCAACGCTACCGCAGTACACATGTGC